>NC_134365.1:171409676-171713276 GCF_035582795.1 Mycteria americana | reverse complement strand
CAGGGAGAGACAGGTCCACACTGGATTTGGCGTGACTCATACCCATTGAAATGTTTACCATTTGTGACTATTTTAAAAAGTAAAAATTTTATGCTTCAAAATTTTGGTGGTACTTTACATTTTGTTAATTAAGGAAAATTTTAAAAATGTTGTCTTAAGTACTATGGAATTTTTCTTCAACCATCCACTATGGCTATGTGGTATAGAAATAAAACATATGACACTGTATGTAACTATAATGTTCTTCATGTTATGAGTTCCTGATGCTATACTAAACTTCCTGGTCCAATAGAATCACCTCATTAGGAATACAATGAAAAATGAAAGCGTGAAGTTCTTTGTTGATGTGAAATAAGTCACGTTAGGTGTTCATAAAGTTGTTCTGACTTTAAAGATCTATATGCCTCTCATCATATTTGTCCATTGTAAATTAATAAGACTGACTAAGCAGATCAATGTTGGTTGATCAAAACTAGTTTTCCATTTTAATGAGAATTGTATACTCTAGTGAGTATAGGTTCATTCAGACTGATCGTACCCCTGGTATGGAGCTCTGCAGAAGCAGCAGAAGCTGACCTGCGGGGCTGTCTGCCATTTGTGATGAGTATTAAAATTTTTTGAAATGTTGTCACAGATGCAGGGAAAAGAAAGCATTATATAATACATCATTTCTACATCTTTCAGCAGAGAATATTATGCAACCTATATGAGGCAGGTATTTCTGTGGGTGTATGTGTACAAGTGTGCAGTCTGTCTGTCTGACAGGCTAGCTGTGTGGTTTTGGAATGTTTTCAACAACTAAGTCAACATTACTAGGGAAAATATATGCATAAAACAACAACAACATAACAGAAGTCTTTCATCTCTTTTAAGCATTGACTAGATCCATGTGCTGTGAGCATGATAAGAGGTCATAGGTTGCTGCATTGAAACAACGCTTCTCTGGGATCATTTAAAACAACTGCAATCCACTATACTTCCACTTCATGAAAAGAGTAACAGTGCTATTGGTACTTTTTGGCCTCAAGAGGTGCCTAAATATCTGTCAACACTTCTGCTGAGTTACCTGCAAAAATGAGTTTTGAGTGGCTTTGTTCTGTTGTGAAACAGAACTGGTACACGTACAAGCTGTTTAGCTGGCCCTGCTTTTGAAACTGCTGAACTGACACCAGAAAAGGCAGATGATCAGACAGGAGATGTGCAAGCTGCACAATGAAAAATTTAATAGCTTGTAAATGGTGAAAGAAGGAAAGAGGAGGTTGAAAGAGAAGGAAGAAGGCAGATAACCTTAGCTTTCAAACAGACATTTTGCCTTTCTAAAATTACTCTCTCTACTTCCAGACATAACAGGAAAAGCATTTACTATTTTCAGAATGCTGAGTTTGATCTTAAAATCATAGAAATAAATCTAATATGGAAATAATTCTATGTCCCAACAATAAAAGAATGCATAAAAAACCCCTATCATTACTGTCCGAGATGCATTTACAGTGTCCATTAGTATTACCATCTCAGAAAATCAGGCCATTTCCTTGAATACCTAAATATGGTTTGATGGTGCCTACTCTTAGGCAACCAGGTTGCCTAAAATAATATATTCTTTTTGCTTATGATGAGAAGAGATGTGATGCATTCTGGAAGCCTGGAGAGTGAAAAAAATAAACATATTCTGTGGAGAAACAATTTTAAAAATTACAAACATCATTTATAAAAAAGTGAATTGAATACATCTGCATTAATATATATGCAATACATATTTAACTTGTATAGCCATCACAGTCAAACATGAATCCTGTATTCCTGAGTGGGAAGTCCAAATAGAAATGCGGGTGAATGCATGGCATACTTTACTCATTTGTGTGGGATGTTAAGGTGTCAGGAAACCTGGATGATGTCTGAGAGTCTCACAATTGGCGCTCCAAGGTACTAACAGCAAGGCAAAAGTAAAGATCCCTGGTAAGTCTTTTGCTGTCAATGGCAACATACTGTAAGTTATATAAAGACTAAAGGAGACCTGAGTAGAACTGAGAAGCTTTGGTATAAAACTTTTCTAGAACCTACTGAGTTAATTTCAAGAAAATATTGTTGAATAACTACAGTTCTTTCAACAGCTATTAGGTATGTTGTCCTAGGATTTTATATATACAGGTACATAAGTGTCTAAACACATTTATATACTTATATTTAAAAATGAATGTAATTAAATGTGTCCTGTAGACAAAAAAATTTTTAAAAATCACACATGCAGTTCAGAAATAGGAAAGCATTATATAGCTAAAATGGACTTTGCAATATGTCAAGACAACAAAAAAGAGTATCTCCACATCATGCAAAAGAAAAGCAATGAAGAAATAAGAAGCAAAATAAATGTTGAAATGGAGAAATAGAAACAAACAGGGAAAAGATGAATGAGTTAAGAGGAATGTGTGAGATATCACTTCCACTATATCAGGAAAAAATAACTTGTGGTAATGCAGATTATACTAAATTCATGCATTGGCAAGCAACATTTGGATATGAATTTAGGAAGGAACCAAAAGAAACTTCTCCAACTACAAAAAGATGTGTAAATAAATAACATTTAGCTATACACAGCTATATATAACATAGTACCCACATCTCGATAAAACATCTTAAGACAAATGAAGGACCTGGTAAATAATAAGGGTATGTTCTCTCTTTGCTCTGCATTTGTATCTCCCAGTGAGATCAGTGAGAAATATATTTAGGATATCTATAGGATGAGACTAACAAAACACTGATTACAGGGAACTTAGACATCTTTAAAAGATGCATGCTTTCTCTCACTTATAACACTAAAGAATTAAAAAGCTAACTTTTCACTAGAGCAAAAAGGTAAGTACTTTCATCAATTTCATTTTGAGTAATGTGAAATGATTTTATTTCACAACACATGTATTATAATGCCTTATTACATAGGAAAAATAGAGCCATAGATCCAATTGTCTTGTTTGCTGAAGGCATTTGTATGGATGAATACAGTTCTAGACTTTTTAATTTGTGCTCAAATCTAGGAGGAGGCTTTGAAAGTTTCACTGTTGTTATTATCATTCAGAGAAAAACATAGAATGCAAATTAATCCAAAGAAACTATGCATATGTATTACAAATCAGGTCTTATGGCTACAGTCAGAGCTATAAGACACAAAGGTGAACTGAACCTGCCTGATAACAAAATTAATATTTTAGATCCCTATATTTTAGATCCCTATATTGGAAATGAATAAATTTAGGTGCATAGGTCCAAATAAGTCATCCAGAAAGTTCTTGTTTCGGTAGATATCTAGTCTAAAAACTGCTTGCTTTTTACAATGTGTCCTATTTATTTAGACTGGTAAATCAATAGGTGTCAATACTGTGCCTAGGCTATTGAATTCTAGATTGGCCCACAGGAGTTGTCTTATTTGTTAGCTGTGAAACAAAAATTGAAATCAGAAAAAAGCATGTGTCATTTTCATTGAAACACGTAAATGATGATGTCTAGCAAGTAGCAAACTTCATCTCTATTTCTTCCTCTCTGCATTGTTATTTAATCCAGTAATTAATACACCATGGGAAAAGACAAGACTGCATACTTTGGGAGTAGTGACTAGAACCCTGGGGTTTTTTTCCACAGACTTGCATGCTCCAGGGCAATGTTTCTTCATGATTAATCTCCATGTGGCTCTATCAGTTTCTCAGTTTCTTATGCAGTGATCTGTGTATAGAGAAATGGACAACTTTCTTTTTTAGACTATGATATGATCTTGAATTCCAGTAACATGGAATCAGCAGTAAGTCCAGGTTTCTCATTTCTGAGGTAAAATCTCTAAACAAACAAAAAAACTAACAAAAAAATGTAGGTACAATATGTACCTTCACATGTATTTTGTACCATATTGTGAAAAAAGTGAATCCTGCTCTGTTAATTTTCTAACCAAAGGAAAGGCTCCCATGAATGGACAGAGGTATTAAATGTGCTGGTATGAGTCAAATACCAGGTTTCAGAGACAGGACTTCAGGTTTACGTTAGCCGTTCGGATGCTAAGGTCATCTCTTCCAACCACCTCTAAAGCCTAGAGAACCAACTTCCAGGTAGAGAGATGTTTTGCTAGGTACGGTGCATTACCTCAGTACCAGAAAAACCCCAATGCATGAGGAAGTTCAGAAGTCCCTATATTACAGAGAATAATGCCAAATAGTGTCTCCTATTTCTGCACACAACTAATCTGTGCATGTAAATCAGCTATTGAAATAAGCATTTTGTATATTTGCATTAAAAAAAAAAGTTTTATACTCTCACATCAATGCACATTAAATTTTAATTATGTGGAAACACAACTGCCCATACCAGCAGTAAATTTAGAAAATACCTTTGTATGCTGAATGTTGAAGTAGGTCTCAGTTAGGTAACCATAACAAGTTAGGTAACCATAACAAGTTAGGTAACCATATAGTCATGTAACCACGGTGTTCATAGAAAAGAAAATATTTCAGAAATATCTTTGAAACCTAGTGACAAACATTAATAGTCAGAGATTCCACTAATATGAAATCAAACATGAAAGGAAAGCCTGTTATAAAAGCAGGCTACTTTTTGACAGTTTTCAAGTGTTTTTTGTTTTGAAAACATAACTAACTTAAAATACATTAAACTCTGTCTGAAGTTTGTTTCATGTTTATTTTTGTAAACTTATTCCCTATGATAAATGCAAAAAAAGATGAAAATATTATTTAAAGTTAATTTTGCTTCTAGACCGCGACAAGGTAATAGCTTCAGTCTTTGTAGAATTATGTCATATACGTATCAGCCAGCCACCATATAATCCATTTTATTCCAATACCATGTGCTATGCTACTGGCTGTGGTTTTACTTTCAGATAACACTCACTGCCAACTGCTTTAATTTGGGATCCATAATACATTTTTAAAATGTTATTTTACACCTCATCTTTCCTCAATGTTAGCAAAGTCTTAGTTCATGGTGAAGTGCAATCACACTTTAAATTGTTGTCCATATTGTTATTTTTCCACATGGTTATTCTGCATTTATAAATTAATTTCTCCATCCTTCTAAATTTCAGAAACATCAATGTTTTTATAGTTGTTTTCCCTTCCTTTAAGAGTGATCTGCAATTTTCATTTAGTGGCAACTTACATGTGACACATCATCTTAGCCAAGGAAAGTTTATTTTAGTGTATAATATAGATGCTTACAGTAAGGAAGTGAATGTTATAGTACAAAACTAATAGAATAAAGATACTGTAAATTCTAGTTTATTTATCTTTTTAAAATTTCAAAAATATCTTCAAAAATTCTCTAAGTATCTAATAACTTCTATGCAGGTGTTGGTGTTTCTTTGTTTGCTTTGTTTTGGTTTTGTCCTGGTAAGTATCACAAAAAAAGAAGCTTATTTGTACATTGATTTATCCATATTTATCCATGGGCTAAGGTTTTACAAAAAAACTGCATAGTTGTATATAGCAATCATTTTAGAATGCATATGCTAATGAAATTCAAATTAATAAAAAGAGTACTTGCCTAGGACAGTTATCACAATATAAATAAAAAAATAAAATCTTCTCAACAGAATAATTCAGTCATTAGTAAGCAGTATAAAATTAAAATATGTAATATTACTAATTATGTGTAAATAACAAACATCTTTAAAATTCACAGTTATGTGATGGAAAATATGCATGCATTTAACATCACTTTGATGAGACTGGTATAAATTGTAGATAAAATACACTGAAAACAGACAAAAAGCATACTCTTCATACTGCCCAAATGGTTCAAAAGGTAATTTATTGGCCAACAATATTAATTAGTCTGAGCACTTACTTCTATAGTATGTAGTATACTTTGCACATACAAAATACATTTACAAACTTGCTAGTTACTATTTTTTTTCTCTATCTCTACCTTTTAAAGATCTCATTCATTTTTCATTGAAGTGATGGGAGTCTTCAGACTGAGTGCAATGTATTCTGTAATAGTTCAGTAAATATAAAGACACATTCGGGTTAGGAATCAGTTAAGTTCTGTACATAATATACATATAATCTGTACATATGTATAGTAGACCTGATAATACACCTACTGTAAACATTGGAAAGACTGTTATTAACTTCAATGGCTTTCGATCTAGCATTTTAAGTATATGGTACCAGAAAGTGTACTAAATTCAAATGTTCCAAATTCTGATATTTCTCCTACCTGAAAAGTTCTTTGCATATACCCCCATGCACTGCATAGTGGAACAGGCTCATATTACACTTTTGCCTCTATTATATACATGCAATAAATATTATGCATGGTCTTGAGAAGGTTGACAGTGAATCTTGGTATTTGTTACTCTGATGATAGAGAGAGGTACACTCCTCATTCTCCACAGCAAAAGCCCACTCTCACACATCTAGCACATCTGCCTAATTACACAGCGTAAATGATGTAAATGTAACCTATCAGTAAATATCAGAAGACAGTTGTACCTGAACTCATAAAAATGTGCTTTCTCTTACTTATGTAGTGTCACCTATCCAATACATTGAAGAGAAGAGATTATACAAAGCAAAACCAAATGTAGGAACAAAATCTGAGCTCATTTATTAGCCCTCTTTTTATTCTTGGAAGTGCCAGGTGGAACTTTTAACACTTACATTTCAAAGTAGTGCACAAATTCTTTTGTTTCCTGACATTAAAGAAAATGTTTTAGCAAAGCCTTCACAAATGTCTTTGAAAAATCAACATGTCCATTATGTCAATACTGAGGGTGTTTCTTAATGAATCATCCTTTCTGATTTTAATGAAATTTATTTGTGTATTGTGTTGGTACTTAGGAAAAGAAAAAAAAAAAAATTTTACATCATCATGAAACCTCAGTCCTTGAGAAATTAAGGACACAACATTATTTAAACATATGGTATTTCTGTTTAAACAGGGCATCAGACAACTCCCTATCACTAGGTTTTGTCTGCAGTCATTTGAAGCTAGCAAAGATGCTCCCCAATCCTGGTTCTGCAGTAGGTTGACCAATGTAGCAGGTAAAGCTACTTGCTGTGGAAGCTATTTAAGAGTAAAATAATTTCTGTGGTGGTAAATTGCAATGAGATTACTTGGACATATATTTCTTTTCTCCTACACACTATTTAGACAAATTATTTTGAGATTTGTTAAGATCTACTCTCTATTCCATGTTTAAGAGTTATGGTTCTGTACAGAAACAGAAAGACGGGTGTCCTCAGCAGACCACTTTGTTCTCAGGCACTTTATGGCTTCTCTCTACTCTTCATTCCCATTTTAACTACAAAAATAAGAGCATGCATGTACAACTATATATATAAATATGTCTCACCGAGCTTTTAACACTGCTGCCTAATCCATTTATGCTGAACACTTGAAAACTATTTTTTTTACAAATACAATGTATGTATTTTTAGATAAATCCTACTTTTTCCTCCTCTCTCTCCCCAGCTGTGAAATTTCATCACATAGTACTAAAATCTTTGATGTGAGGGTGTTGCATTAGGGACAATATTGGTTTCCTACAAATAATGCAGTCACCAAAAATCAAGTATTTAAAATGTTTCCATAAGGTACTACAATGTTCATATATATTCACTTTTATTTTCATACTCAAACAACAACAGTATATGTCTAAATAGACTTTTAAAGATGTTATTTTTGGTAGGTAACTCCCTGTCCCTGATACTAACCAAGAGGTACAGTATTTGACTTCTTTAATCATGACCCAAACTCTGATACCTTTGTACTATAATTACACTTATTTTCTTGGGAAGAAGAGATTCTAGAGAAGGACATGTGCTGGAGGACCCCTCATCTTTCTGCAAGCAGCTGAAAACCCATGGATGTATCCTCATTTTAGGAATCTAGGTAAAGACGGAGATAAAATAGCTTTTGCCTTATAGCTGTTGAGTTACGTCTTTCAGGCTGGGATTCAGCTTTCAAATTACATAAATTTAGGTGTTACTATGTAGATGGCTACAGATTAAATAGGTGCCTAATATCCCCCAGCCAACACATATCTAGGTGTGCTTCAGCTACCCATCAGCAGTCATCCCACACCACTGGAAGTGCTCTAGCATACTGGAGGTACCTGCAGGTCTGACAGACAGGTCGCAGGACCTGCTGGGGGGCCAGCAGACTATCACAGGGTGTTTCAGACCTACCTAGCTGTGGACAACTGAATGCTTCTGCCTCTTTATCAAGAAAGAGAGGCTGTTCTTTTCCATATCATGAAGGTAGTCACGCTTTGACTAGAAGACATATTTTCTCTCTCTTGGCCCAACATGTTACACAATACAGAACAAAGTGTATCTATCTTAATATTGCTAAGCTGATTAGGGTTTGAATCTCAAATAAACTAGTAGGAACTAAAGAAAAAAAAATAATAAGGGAAAACCTGAGAGAATACAAGGAACAGAGGATCTTAAGGTGGAACAAGACAGGAAGTAAAGCTTTAGGTGAAACTTGTATAATTACTTAAAGTTAATCAGTCAAGACTTTCACTGAAGAGAAGTATTTTTGCATAGGTCCCCAGTTAAGGGAATCAATTGCTGGTCACTTATTTATATATCTGAATTGTCAAGATTTTTAAAAATGGAAAGTAAATCCCTTCATTTCTGAACTGTTTATAATGGTTAATTTTATCAGTGTTTTCCTCAAAATGTGAATTTTCTGAGGAACAATGACATGGGTCCCTTGAGGGCACTATTTCAGCTTATTTCTTCTATTTTATCATACCTTCCCAATTTTACATGTGTCTACTCACCAAATTTAAATTGTGTTCGTTTATCAGCTCCATTGTATTAGTAAAAATCAGTACTCTCAGACTCAGTGAAAACCAATACAAGTTTAGAGGGAGACTCAAAAGAAGCAGAGAAGTTGTAAAAAAATGAAATACTATACAAATAATAACTATTTTCATTGACAATTGTGGTTTCACTTCTCACTGGGCATATCTTGCCTTTTACTGCATATATATTTCTCCACCTGAGTGAATGGAATATCTCAGGTTTGCAGAAAAAAAATGAACCTATGAAATTTCACAGCCCTTTCCTTCTAACAGTCATGTCTGACTCTCTCTCACACTGAATCAAAGTTTATATAATTTTCTATGTTAGAAATTAGGCTTATGGATAAGTGTTGTAAATACATTAAAAGTTGGAAATAGCAGAGTATCATCACTGTCCAGGAAGATGCATCAGCTGCTAAAAGCTAGAAGTTTCATTTTGATGGTATATCTAAAATATGGATTAAAAAATTCATGGGAGAATATAAAACTGAGCCCTAGAAAAAATCAGCTAAGCATAGAACGGACTCATCAAATTATAAAATCACTCTGCAAGTGAATATGGTACAGGTAAAAAGGGAAACTGATGTTTTCCAATAGAGGAAAAAAAATATTTTTAAAGGCGGGGGGGGGGAGTCCTTAGTCAATCCATTTCAGTTTCTGGAACTTGGCATAATGCTGAATGGAAAAAATGTACAAGCTTCAGCTAGCTGGAGAAACATTGTGTTATCAGCAGCTACGACTATTTATTCAACATATTTCAAGTTTCTCCTGTGAACAAAGTTAATTACATTTACAAATAGTGTGGGCAGTAGAAGAACAAATGATGGTATCTGAAAAGATTTTAAGCTTCAGATGACACATTTACTGCAAGTATATAAACTCTGCAAGCCAATTGTGTCAAATTAAACCTATTCATACCAAAGTATTAGCAGATAGCAGTTACAGAGTATTAACAAAAGTTTCAACTTAGACAAATGCATGAAAAATAAGATGTAAGTCATCTGATAAATTAATAACCTGATCAAGGTGAAGATGTCCCTGCGCATTGCAGGGGAGTTGGACTACATGGCCTTTAAACGTCCCTTCCAACCCAAACTATTCTATGATTCTATGATTCTACAATAACTCATACAAATTTTTCATGGTGTAAGTGTCCCGGCAACAGCAATGTTAGGGCAAATGTTCTGAGGTAAGTATTCTTGAGTAATATATTGAATACAAAAGGGAATTAAATTATAAATAGACTTGTTGATTTATCTACTAAGAAACAGTTAGTATGATGGTACTTAAGCCTAACAACACAACATCCTGACAACAGAAAATACATCTGTAGACTTTTTCACTCCAGTGTTTTGATGATTTACAACTCTGTGGCAAATAATGAGAGCACAACATATTAACTATTTGCTACATACTGATAAAGTAGCAAAAAACTTATGGAGTGAAAAAAACCAAGAAAATTTTCTCACAATACTTGGTTCATCAAATGATCTGAAAATAGAACTGCTTGTTGAAGTATGTGCATCTGAATTTTCTTACTACTAAAAAAACTGAAAAAAAAACCTTAACACACACACACACACCCCTTTATTTTTGACCCAGAAAAAAAATATTTCAGTCCTCGACAAAAAATTACCTGTAGGATATTCTTCTTGTGTGGTAGAAAAATAGTATGTGAATCACCATTTGAGAGTCCTCCCAGTAGAGATAGTTTTTAACTGAAGAAACAAAGTTGTTCAATTACTTACTAAAGAATTCAAAAGTAAATATAAACCAAAATATTTAAAAATATTTCAATGTGTTGAAAAGATTTCAGTGTGTTGCAGTTTTCTGATAGAAAGAGATTTGATTACTCTGAGAAAAGTTCTGCATGGGTTTTCCCGGAATTTAGCATGTTTATGGAAATACCATCCATACTCAACTGTAAGGTTTCCACAGCTTCACCATAGGGCTTTTTAAAGAGGTACATCTAAGAGCTAGCAAAGCCAGCATCTGCTCACTTCCACTCACAATCACAACCATAGATACCTATTTACTTTTTTAAAGCAATAATTATATCAACAATTTGGTTTATATTATTATTTGGTTAACTTCAATTCAGCTAGCTACCTCTGAAAAAATGAAGTGTGCCAACACATATGAACATAAGTAACTTATAAAAAATAATTATAAGCCAACTCAATAATAAATATTAGCCCAATACTTGCATTTATTCATTTTGCTAAGTTTTCAGTAGTACAGTTACCAGGGACATGAAGAAAGCGCCAGAAGGGCAGGACTACTTGTTGCTACTTTTATAACTTAATTCCTCATTAAAATACTGAGAAAACTCACTTGCTTTTCTTGACAGGTTTTTCTGCCTAACAGAAAATGATGATTGCCTATATCAATCAAGAGTTCATGGCTGTGGCTTATGGTGGGTTTTTTTTGCTTTTTTGCTTATTTTCTCAGTGGTAAAGGCAGTTAAATAAAGTACTTGCCTTTAAAATAAGCCCTCATAGATACAAGTTTTCAGTTGTACTGAGGGATTAAAAACCATGTTCTGCCTGCATGACATTTATTGCAAGATCAAGGTATTAACTTGTAGATAAGTGTAGAATGCACATGAGCATGCTGAGTCCCTGTGTTAAAAACTCCTGAAATGCTTTTTCACTGAGGATGTAAAACATATTTTATTTTTTATTAAGATAATAAAAAGGATTAGTCACATTACAGATTAATTGCCTGCATAATTTATAATCCGTATTATAAAATGAAGCTCTTTGGCTAGCTGAATTCAGAAATCCATCTGAAAATGTAATCTTCTCTTATGTTTGCAGGTCTGTAAAATAAAAATTAATGCTTTTCTGTGTTAAAAAATTTGCTTAGCAGTGAGACGTATGCCATGCTTTAGCCTGGAGAAAAGTTTTCTGGGACAAACAGTTTGAATTAAAATGAAAGATCTGGCTGTTTATTTGAGACAATAATATCATCATTATTTTATGGAAATTTTGAAAAGAATGATAAATGTTAAATATCTATATTGATGAACTTATCCGAGCTCTAACATTATCACTTTTTTTAAAAGTATCTCACTGGTTCAGATATGCAAACTATGAAATAAAATAAATGTGCCCAATAAAGGTGATATCCTGAAAACCTGCATTTGCTCTAACTTTCTTCTTTCATTTATTCATCCCTAGGCTGGTACCTTGAGAACCAGTTTAAATATTTAGAAGTATCACCGTGGATGTTTTTCCTGATATACCACCATTCCACCTCTTTTCTGTCTATGGGGAAGTGCTAACATCTCTTTCAAGAGCTGACAAGGCATATTAGAATATACCAGCCCATTGCATTGAGTAATGCCTAGCGAACAGTGATAAGAGAGTAGACTAGCCCCCTGCACCTAGTAATGTCCAACAGATAAAGACAGGTAGACAGACAGACAGACACCATTTCCGTAAACTCTCAGTTCTCTGGAATAAGTATGCCTCACTCTGTAGAAACTTTACTCTGTGTATATCCCTGGTGAATTAATGAGAACCATTCTCTTCCTTCTGTGCAAATACTCCCTGGTTTCTTGCACTACAAATCCTACTTATTTTGTAAAAGCTCTTCCAAAAGTCTATTATCTTGCTTTCATTCTCAGAGCCAAACATATAATCAAGGAAGAATTCATTAGATGAATTGGAATTTTTCTTTGTGAAAGCTAAACATTCTTTTAAAATGATTTTTAAATTTTTTTTTTTTAAGTCTGTAGAAATATATTGATTAACTGTACAGGAGTCTGTAGCTGCCCATCTTCTGATCTCTGGCTTCTGTGGTTTAATTAGACATGTTACAGACAAGATGCATACATAATATTTCTACTTTTCAATACTTTTATTTTTAGCATTTTATAATAATCCCTCATTAATTATTGCTAGTTAATTAATATACTAATCAGTGTTAAATTATTTGATAATAATAATTTATAATAATAATACATAGTTTTTCTAATTGGAATATTCATGATACAACAAAAATGTTGTTATGATCTCTCTTTCCCATCATGTGAGATAGTGATTTCTTTATCTGATGAAATTTAGGAACTGATCCTGAGCACATGGAATTAAATAAGATTTTTTTCCTACTTTCAAAAGTAGAAAGAGAAGTAGGTGTTTAAGTCTCAGGAGCAAAATTCGCAGGTGAATTTACTCTGTTCAAACACCTTGGAAGCAGGATGCATAGGTAGTTAGGCCTGTCTTTTCACTCTTCTCCCTGAAATCTTACATGGAAAAGATAACTTCTTTGGGATTGTTTCACACACAGCAGTGTATGCTATATTTTACCCATATTCCCCTTCACTCTGGTGAATCTGTTATATTTCATGATGATCAGGAAGGAATGAGAGAGCTTTCTGTCATATTTCAATAGTTTAAAAAAAAAAATTAAAGGAGAATTTTCATTCACCTGTTTAGGAAAAGTCTACCTCTGAAATACCTCTGAAAGGATTCAGAGTAAACACAGAACCTGGCTTTCAAGATTTGGGTATAAATTGTTTTACAAACTTTAGTGAAATTTAAACAGACTTCTTTTCTGTCTGAGATGATAGTTTCTGCATGCATTGAAAAGAAATATGAGATTTTACCTCTCTGCCTGTCTTATACATACCTTTAAATCTATCCCAAAACAGATAAACCAAAGTATAAAAATATTAAGAACTGATATATGCATTACAAATACACAGAAAAATATGTAAGAATGAATAGGGTCTGAAACAAAAGCACAGAAGTACTTCAACTGAATACAGAAACACATCAACTTGAAAAACTATTTAGTATAACCAGTAATTCACTAAGAATATTAGGTAAGATTTTAATAAAAGGCAAAACAGTTCCCTCAGTCAGAGAAAAATACAATACATTACAAACCCTAGACAGTTAATACTGAAAGTCAAAAGCCAACTCTTTCAAACCTAACCAAACTCTTTCAAACCTGAGTGCTTAATGTTTCACTTTTAGATGTGTATTTGAGAGTGGACTCTAATATGCAAAATAATTGAATCCCTACAGATATATGTTTCAGTGAGGGTTAAAGTAGCTGGCATTCCCAAAAGAAAAAAAAAAAGAAAAAAAAGATATTTTTAATCATATAATAAAACACGAAATTCTAAGCTTCCCTTTAAATAGCAAGTCATAGATTCATCCAGACTAATGTTAGGCATTTCTGCTTACTTAAGTTTTCACCTCTAGTAAAATCAGCCTTTGGGAATACCTCTCTTGCTCTTTATTGACAATAGAAATAGCTATAAATAGTTTGATTCTTAGTTTAGGTACCTTTGATAGGTGCCATAATTTATTTTGTATGAATCCAACCCAAGGGTTTAAAAAGATTGGCTTAGAGTCTAAATTGTGTTTCACTTATACTAACCCCTCATGATTAATTTTAAAACTACATACACTTCTACTTCTAATATAAATATTTCTCTAGTTGGCCTGTATGTTTTATAAAGGAATAATTTGAATATTTTTGAGCTCTCACACCTTTATTTTGGTTGTAGAACCATCAGCATTTTGCTTTAATTAATGTAATTTGGTTTTACATTTTTTGTAAAAAGACATGCCTTGGTAGGTTAGTAGAGAGACTGATACTGTTACATTTTTCAAAGTTTTCCAAGTAAAACCCCTGTTCTACTATCAGTTATAAGACACAGAAGAAGAAGGTACTTGAAATTCATATGTAATTTACATTACATGAACTGGAAAGAAAATTCCTGTGTGCAGTATACCTGCTAATAAAAGCATAATTCATCAGAGAAAAAGAAAAAGTAAGCAATGCAACTTTTGAAAATATTAAGAAAAGTCCTGGGTAGGAATCTTAGAATCCTAGAGTCATAGAATAGAATGTTTTGGGTTGGAAGGGACCTTTAAAGATCATTACTCCAACTGTCCTGCCATTGTCAGGGACATCTTTCATGAGGTACACGAGCCCATTCCGCAAGGTCTCTCTGGATGGCATCCTTTCTTTCAAGCGTATCAACTGCACCACTCAGCTTGATGTAATCTGCAAACTTGCTGAGGGTGCACTCACTACCACTGTCTATGTAATTGCTGAAGATATTATATAGTATTGGTCCCAGTATGGACCCTTGAAGGACACCGGTTGTTACTGGTTTCCACTTGGACATTGAGCCATTGACTGTAACTCTTTGGACATGGCTATCCAGTCAATTCCTTATCCATCTAACAGCCCATCTGTCAAACCCACATCTCTCCAATTTAGTGGCAGGGATGTTATGGGGGACCGCATCAAAGGCTTTACAGAAGTCCAGGTAGTTGACAACAGTAGCTCTTCCCTTGTTCGCTGCTGGTGCAGTCACTCCATTGTAGAAGTCCACTAGATTAGTCAGGCACTACTTGCCCTTGATAAAGTCATGTTGGCTGTCTCTAATTACCTCCCTGTCTTCCATATGTTTCAACATAGCTTCCAGGAGGATGTGTTCCACAATCTTAGCAGGCACAGAGGTGAGGGTGACTGGTCGGTAGTTCCCAGGGTCCTCCTTTTTACCCTTTTAAAAAATGGGCATAATGTTTCCCTTTTTCCAGTCACTGGGGACTTTGCCTGACTGCCATGACTTTTGAAATATGATAGAGAGTGGCTTGGCAATTATATCAACCAATTCCCTCAGGACCCTGGGATGCATCTCATCGGATCCCATGGACTTGTGTATATTCAGATTCCTCAAGTGGTCTCGAACTGGACCTTCTCCTATGATGGGAGGTACTTTTTCCCCCAGTCCCTGCCTTGAGGTTCAGGGACTTGAGACAGGAATCTTGAACCAACTGATATTAGTGTCAGTGTGTCTTTCTCAGTCAAGTGCTTTAACATAGGTGTCAGTGACATTTTAGGTGTCCTAGAACATGATATCTGGTCTCCAGCTTTCTCTCCAGAAGGATATGAGGTTCTCATAAGTCCTGTGTCACATCCACCATCACTATACAGATTTCTCACCTACCCTAAGGTATCTTAAATGGTGCTAGGCACATACCTTAGGGTCCTAATTGACTTGCTTTATTCCACACTTCTGACATCAACATCAACAACATTTCTTCCCTGTATATAGTTATTCAGTTCACAAAATAGGAAGAAGTAACTGGGTTTCCGATTAACACACCCCTTCTCTCCGCTAACCAGAATATTCATAACTGTATCGGCTCCAATTCAAAACATATGCTCTAGATATTATGTTAACTTAATTCAACACTGGGACTTAAGTAAGAGCAGAATCCATTGGTCAAAAATTTGCCTACCATTACTGCATTACTTGCACTGAATACATGGAATTTTTCAATGTGCAATGAGTGCAGGACTAGAGTATTAACAATGCCAAGCAAACAGAGTATTAACTTTAATTAGGCCTCATTTATGTTGATTTTTCCATTAATGTAAAATACCATAAATAGGCATAAGTCAATTCTACTATTAGTCTCACACTCCTTGATTTGAATGTCAATTTACAGAAAAATACATCAAAGTAAAATCAGATTATCGTATTTTATATGTGGGTGGGTGTGTGATATACTAAAGGCATGTTAACAAAATTCTTATGTAAAGACCAGTAGGAGAAAGTGGTTATGGAAGAAGTTAAATCCTGTTCCATGTATCTGGCAATTTACAAAGTATTCATTTTAATTTTTTTTAACTTAAATACAATACCATTTATTTACCTTTCTCCATTCTATTGTTAACCTTATTACTACTTTTGAAATGAAATTCTGTATTTATTTGAGTTAATTTTCTATTATATAGTGTCAAAATACAGATGTGCAAAAGTGAGACTGCTTTCGAAATTAGCCTTGCTTATGCATATGGTCTGAAAGTTCAGAAACAGCTCAAACTTTGAGTTCAAAACAAAGATTCCTATTTTGTAAAGCAACTCCTAGGTTTTACACTAATGCATTATTATCATAATGTCTGTTGAACTGACAAGGCAAAAGTCTTCATTCATATTTTTGAAGACTTATCTACATGTTGCAATTGATTTTCCATGTGACTGTTTCAAAATACTGGGAAACTGCTAAAAATATAACACTCAATTTAAAAAGCTGCACCAAGATCTACCCAGTCGTTTACAAATGGCTTGTTACACAAATTATATGATAGAATTCAAGCTTGAAACTTTACTTTGATAGATGGAGAAATGAGAGAAAAGTTAATGAACTGAAACTGTTCTACCATTCTGTAGGGCAATTCAATGAAAATTTTAATAACACACTGAACCTGATGAGCAAGATAGTGTGATGATGAACATAATAGTCCTGTACAATATCTGGTTTGAAGTATTATATTAACATGAAAAATAATTAAAACTTGCTTACAGAACTATGTTCATATGCATAATTTGCAAGGAATCAGAGTCAATTAGGAATGAAAACTTGAGCTGTTTTTGTTTGTCACACACAGGCTGCTTAATGTAGTGAAAAATCCAGCATGAAATTCCTCATTCTGCTTCACCCTCCTCAGACTTCTCTTCAAATGAAAATTCTATTTCAACACAGACTTTTGGGGAGTTGATTTTTTTTAAATCATTTTCTATGAATTATGTATAGTGGTTATGTTGTACAGCCTTGTTCATGAGAGACAGAAGGCAGATGACAACATTTACTTTATTTAAAACCATCGCTGATGTTTCTGAAGCTAAGTAACTTAGACCAATTCATTCTCATTTTAACTCTCTTTCTTGTAATCTTTTAAATCTGACTGAAGATAACAGGCCGTATAGTTAATTACTATAAATCCAAAGATACTTCTAGAGAGTTGAACTTAGAAATGGATTTTATGATTTGTTTCTGAACCATGCAAGGGAACTTTTTTATTAGTTTTGACTCCTCTTAACAATTTGTGCTTAAGTCTGCCAAGATCTCCACTAATCCTTCTCGTAAATTCAACATTATTTTCAGAAGGAATGTTCAAACTTTTCTTCACCATGGACTTTTGTGTAACAGTATGCAATTTTGTGCAATAAATACAACATGGATGCATTAAAGGAGGAAAATACTACTTTCATTTTCAGCCATGAGCATGGTTTCTTTGGAATTGACATGAAATTTCTGCATATATGAGCTTTTCCTGAGATAGGAAACTGCTTCCATGTATTTTTATATTTTCATTTGTGTTTTTAATATCCCTGAGATATTCAGAGCTAAAACTTCCATATGCCTACCCCATGCCCCAAAGATATGATCCAGAGCAAAGATGTCTTGTGCTCAGTAGGACCCTTTCCTCATAGAGTCAGACTCCTTGAAGTGAGGGAGGGTCCCTTTGGGGTCTGAGAGCTCAGATGTATTGTGGGACCTGTGTTTTCCAGATGTGCTGGCTGTTGGGGCAAAGAGGAAGAGGGAAGAGGGAGAGGCCAGACACCCGAATCCTTGCCTCTCCTTTTAGGAAGATCAATGAAACTATGCCATTTTACAGCAATGGAATATATGGTCCAGGTGAAAGACTTGAAGTGTGGAATTAATTTGAGGAAATGCAGCTGTTTATGGTTGTAGGTACATATTTAGACTAGGTGCCCTAGATTCCTGTTAGGGTCAATGGAAAGAAATAAAACTTTTAAAACATGCTTTATCTCTTTCTAAATACGGATAAGGCTTATTTAAAGATTAAGACTTCCAAACATAGGTGTCCAAACGTGAACTAAGTATCTAAGTTCCAGATACAGTCAATGAAAAACTTGGTCTTGGCCACAGCATAAATGACTGGTACCATTTGAGATGCCTTAGGATATCTCAGACATCCAGGACACTCATGGAGCTCACAGGTATGACACAGGACCTGTGAACAACCTTCTAGAGTGGCAGCTAGAGGCCAGGCGGAATATACCAGGAAACCCAAAATAATACTACATTTAAAAGTTGAGTTCCATGTTAAGTGTCTATTTAAACTGGGCTGAGACACTTTCTATTCTCTATCGACTGTACTGACTATAACTTTGATGACTGTAATAAGAGTTTAGACACCCAGTTCACATCCATATGACAATATTTACTCACCTAAATTTGGTGTCTTACTCTACAGTTAAACTGTTCTTGGCATCCCAAAATGTCTCATGAACCTTAAAAGTTCCCATTTCTCCCCATTGACTACGCAGAAAGCCAAAGGTGACTTGCTCAGCAGGAGGCCTCTACACTTGCAGGTGTAAGAAATTCAGCAGAATAAGAATACTGAAACTCAGCTTCAGAACTTAATGATGAAAAAATCTTAAGAGACACATCTATTAATCTGGTGTACGTAATCTATAATGTATGTTTTCAGGAAGTTTAGGTCTTTTGTCAGAATCAGTGCATCATAGAGACAGAAGGGAAAAAAAAAAAAGATTTAGTATCTGGTTTCTTGGCCTCTGCCCTAATATTGTCAATTTGGCTTGTCAATTAGTGTCAGTTGTGGTTATATTGATCTGTGTGTTTTATGGATTCTACCTAGAATTAGACTCATTCTACAAACTCAGATACTACAGCAACGTCCATGGCTTCTAACTTTCAGTCACTACTGAATTAAATATTAAGACTACTTTTCTAATAAGAAGGGGGTCGGGCTTAGTTATTTTCATCTTTCTCTTTTATTTACTGATTAATTTTTTATTGGACTGATTTTAGTAAAATGAGCAAAATTTTACTCTGTTTATTGGGGGCAATATTACATAAATTATTATTTGCTTATTTCATAATTAAGCATACTATGATATTATGAAAGCAAGTTAGCTGATATTCTTTGTCTAAGATAAAGTCTTATTCTGATCCCATTTGTATTGTACTAAATTGAGGATGTTCTCCTGAAGCCAACAGAGGAACACTCTTGGGGAAAAAAAAAAAAGAAAAAAAATTCACAAAAAGCGTCATTTTTCTTGTTGCTGTTGTTGTTATTTTACTGGAATATTATCTTACTTTCCTATATGAAGTAATGTAACATTAAATATTAATACAGTGTGAAAACTTTACAAGCAAATATACATCTGTTTGTGTCCTAATGTTACAACAAACATCACCAAAGATAACCATGTGTATGTATCATCTGTAATATTTTGGTTTGCTTTTAATAAATTGTGATTTGAAAGGGAAAAAAATATTTGAAGAATACTCTTTGGCTGCCTTCTTATATGTGTGTATTCTTATTTTTAATAGAAAGTTCCATTCTGAGGATGTTATTCATAAGTGTGAGATTCATCACACTTAACTTTAGCAATATAAAAGTTAAATAGCTTAGCTGTGATTTAGCTCACCCAACCTTAGAAGCTGCAATTCAGTTACAGACTGAGATGTCTAAATTCATGTGCTCACAATACAGCTGTTACATTTCAGCCAGGGAACACTTAAAATGCCTTAACATAATCATCCATAACACTTAAGGTATGCTAAAGAGTCTTGCCTGGACTCCAGCTGCTAGTCCAGAAAAGAAAATGTGTTAAGCCTGTGCAGGTATCTCATGTACCCTAGGATGCCTTAAAGACTGTCTAAGCATGCGCAACTCGAATGATATTTAAACCTTTTTTAAAATCCAGTCCTAAATGTCTACCTTGAGTTCAAAGAGGATGGGATTATATCCGAATGCCATTGGCCGTAACTACAGCAATTTAAATTAACCCTGCTAACCCATTCTAGTAGTTTTAATACAAAATATTAGCCCACATGATAAACAAAAATAATTCCTATTTTTTATTGTTTTAATTAAACAAAAATTTTCATTGATATATTCTTGTCTGGTTGTCCAGTCAGGCAATGTCAGTTAAAGCCAAAGGCAGGGACATCAAAGATGGTTACAGATATCCAACAGGATTTCATAAGCAATTGCATAATCAAACCCTAGCAATCAGGAAGGGGGGACAGAGGAACACAACAACAACAAAAAAACAACTTTTAAGCTCATTAATGAATCTCTGGGCCAAATGCTGAGCCCAGAGAAAATACACTGTGTGTATTCACACTTCTAAATGAGCAAGGAGTAGAATTAAATCCTACGCTCAAAGTCCAAGTACAAATTGGTTTATGTGCACATTGCCAAGGGCTAGTCCCCTCTGCAGCAATTTTGTCTTGGACAGAGCTAGTGGAGAACTCCAAAAAAGAGCTAGGTTATGATATAACAGTTATTCGTTAGGGATTCTCCATTATGGATTATCTATTATAGATTATCACTCCAGTGCTTGAGCTCACTCAGGTTCTGGTTTCATTAATTTATCAGGATAGAGGATCCTGTTCCAGCCAAAGAGGTATGGGCTACTCAGTCCAATGCAAAAGGATCTATGTCACACAATTATATTTTCTAAATTTTCTCTTTCTTCTACTGCTGTATGACAATTTGGTCCTGCATGAGAGATTAAGATTGATTCCCCATCAATCCAGACAGAGCAGGGATTTGCAATTGACTTTCTTCTCTCTACAGGAATAATTGGTTTTTAATTAACTAGTAAACACCAACATTTGAAAAAAGTGTTAATTCAGTGAAAACTACAGAAACTTACCTGTGGATGGGATTTAGTCTAAAAAAATATATGTTCCGATGAAACATATATGTTGATAATTTCCATTTGCTTTCTGTATCATGCTAGATATGATTAAGGCTCCATTAATACTAGTAGTATTAAACCTTCTATACCATTTATCTTAAATTTAGCATTCTTTACTAGATATCTTTATCATAAGCTTGTTGCTTCATAATAAGAAATTTATTGCTTTCAAATAACCACTAATAAAATCCATGTAAATGAACCATATTGCAACATTATCTGACCAGTACTCTGTTAATGATGTAACACTAGTAGCCAGAACTGGTCCTTTAAAATGTACAACTTATTTTTAAACCTTATTAGCAAAATTTTTTCTTCACTTTTATTTCACTCCTAATTTCACCCATATAACATAATGGGCATGCTCAGGTACAATACAAAATGAGGCTAAGAATACTCACATTTATTATTCAGATTGGAACTTGTGAATACTATGAATTTGTTCAAAGCACAAATGGGCCTAATTTAATATACATGCCTGCAACTGAGCTAATAAGTTTGGGCAGACAGCAATTTGTGAAGCTGTAGTAAGAACCACTTCCTTCTCAGCTTAATTTCAATATTGCCTTATTATAAGGCCCAAATCAACAGTCTGATCATTATCTTAAATATACCTTCTCATTTATTTAGTTCCAGAGGACTATTGTCTTATACTAAAATTTCAGTTAGTTAAGATCAACTTTCAATAATAGCAGCATAGTCATAGAAAGACCTTTCAAAAACATAAGTGCTTCCTGTTCCCATGGGCACCTTTAGCCAACGCCAGTAACACTTTTCACTCTGCCATTCAGACCTGCAGTTCTTCTTCCTGAATAATTTCACCAAATCTGCAGGGACCAGCACCTGTATTTAGTGCATTCCTCTTGTTCATTCTTACACTGCCATATTTTGTCTGTGCATCATGTTCTTACATTCAAAAGTATGTATATCTAAATTAAAACACAAAAAAGACAAAGGGAAAAAAAAAAAAGAAAAAAAAGACAGAGAGAGAGAAAATAGGTTTGGGTGTTTTTCTCCCTATAGGATATATGCATCTTAATTTACTATAGGAAGTAAGAAAATAGAAAATCCTTAAACATGAAAGGTATCATTATTATTTTTACTGCTATTAATATTATTATTCTCTGCCACGCATAATGTCATAGGGAAGAACACAATTTCTGACAGGGAACTAAGATTATTGCAACAGTGAAAATCCACCCCAAAATTTAGAAAATTGTTTCTATTTCAGTGGTTTAGAGGTATCCATCGACCTAGCTATCTGAAGAATATTTCCAGGAAAGGATCATCTTTTCGTTCACGCACTTATTTTTCAACTACCATGATCTTCACCACATATCAGAGAATTAGTACTATGCTTATATTTTGAGTAGATCCTGTTTATCAATATTTTCTTACCAAGTTAAATAAAATAGAGAAAATTCCACAATAAAGGCACCCGATAAAATAACCTTTATAACCACAGTAACTAATTTTGAAACATTTGCTTCCCAAATTCTAACAGTGGAAAAAATCTTACACTGTTTTTTATGCTTTCATTCTCTCCATTTGTACCCAATCTAAGTTCTGACACTTCTCTCTAAAACTCCATATTGCTTGCTGAGTGCCTAGTGCATAATACTGCCAACTTTGTTGTCCCATATTTATCCTGGGCAACTTGATACATCCACTTACAATATGACTAATAGTCTCTGGGGTCTAGCCACATATTCTACATCATGCACTTAAATCTTTCCTACCATCTGTCTTCCCTTTAAGATATCTCATGTGAATAGGTTGTTACTGTGTGTCCATAATTAAATTATATTTTTCCCTTTTCAATCCTCCTGTGAAAAACCATTTACAGTTTGGCACTTTCTTTTCATAAAGCAGATTTTTTTCTGAAACTCTTTTCACTGTATTTTCTCATCCATTGCTAGCACTTATCTCTCATTGTGATCATCTTAATGACTTCAATAATGACTACAACCCTGGAGTATTGTATTCCTCATTTATATTTCAAGCTTGACCCAAGAACCAGTTATTTACTATTATAGTAGCAGCAATAACTGTCAGAATTTTTTTGTTGTTGTTACATTTTTGTTTCCTGAGCCTTCTATTACTTTATGATGGTTCTATTATAGTTATTATGTACTATAGCAATTTCTAAAGGCATCGGCTGAAATAGGAGTCCCATCCAAAAGCAACCATTAGGATGCAATCCCCAAGTCACAGAGCTAGCAATTTGAAAAGACAAAAATAAAATCCAAGTTAGGAAAACAGATGGAAAAAGTATGTGGGATACATCTGACCTAATTGATACTGTCTAAAAACTAACAGTTGTCCTTTAAAAACTATTTGTCATGTCTCAGCTAACCATCTCTGATATGATTTATTTTGTATAAGTTCAAGGGTTTGGTTTAGTTCTCATGTGCAGTTAATTATCTGCGGTGCAGGTATATATAACTGAGCTACATTTAGGATTCAACTCCTCTGCCCATTCATAGACATGCAGTGCCATTTGTGGTATCTTAAAGTACCTTGCCCATGTACCAGCTAACCATATGTCCTACAATCCTTGAGACTTTTCTGTCAGCACCATGCAGACAGCTCAGATACCAAGGTAACTCAGATTACTTATGTGGGCCAAGTGAACCAAGCCATCGGCCTCCTAGTGTAGAATCAGAGTTCAATTCAGTTGCTCCCACATGACTGTCTACTTCTATTTGAGATGCCCTAATGCATGCCACCTAGGCTCCAGCTGCCACTCCAGAAATATATGAGTGTGCCCTAGGCTTTATGTTGTATCTACCTGCCTCATGCACACATCTCAGATACTCCAGGACACCTCTTAGGGCACTACTGGCTTGTGCTAGGGCAGCTCATTCAAGCCGATCAAGCTAGGAGAGACAAATACCACCTACACTCTAGGTTACATAGTGATCCACAAAATGAGTCACATTCCCTAATTTTTTCCATCAGACTATACAGCTTCTTAATTTCTTCATAGCTGTTCTGCATTACATTTTCCACTGGTCTCCAAAGTTTTCATTGTGGCTTCCCAGCCCATCTTTACTATTTGAACTCTTATTTAAAGGAAAAAGAACCATTATTTTCCCATTCTTTTGTTTTCCTCAAGTCGTATTTTAATGCACCTTGCTTGCTAAACTCCCCACTTGCAAGAGAGTTGCAGATGATTGAGGAATGATAAAGTAACACAAACCAAGCATGACAACCCATGCTTAGACTTGCTTTGAGACCAAAGCTTGAGGAGTCTGTCTCAACAGTCATGACAGCAATAAAAGCCATTAATCACTAAGAGAATTTGTTCCACTGACTTAGCTGGAAACTATCTGAGGAGGATCAATCTTGATACCTAATGGAAAGGGAGAAGGCTGGAGAAAGAGTTCTGATGGCACCGATATTTCTATGGGGCAAATGCTAGAGCACTGTGTGCCACTGATACCACTAAAACAAAAGCACTTAAAGCAGTCATTCACTTAGAGTCAACTCAGTGTCTTCTACAATGGGTTGTTTCTGTCTGTTCTTTCCTCCACTAAGAATTTTCAGTCTTAACCTTCAAGTGCTTGATGCAGGTGACTGCTATTTCCTTCGGGGGAATTTCTGCTGACTTTGTTCCTCTCACATAACTGAAGCATATATTTAAGAAGTATACACAGAAATGGATTCAGAAACTTTAGCTGGTAAATTAAACGATGCAGCACAACAGTATGTCAATTGACCTGGTAATTAATCTTGGAGAAGTAGTACTGATAGATCTCATTTATATTTCTCCACCTATAAGACAATATCATAAAAGTTTCTGAAACTCTCAGATAATTATGTTGAATATCATCTTCTGTTACAAGTTAACCCATTAAGGTACCATTGCTAAACATAATCGTAATGAATGTAATGTAATATAATACAATTGAAACATTTTTTAGTCCACATTTTTTCCAGTGCTAATATTCCTCTGTCTGGGAAAAACTGAGGACAATAAAAAAGAATCTTATGATACTGATTGGCCATGTCCACACTCCTAATACAGTTTAAACAGATTATACATTATACATTTTAAACAGATTATACAAATATCTGGGTGATCTTAGGGCAACCGTAGCTTACCAACAAAAACAATTAATTCTTCACTTTCTGACTTGTTCCCAAATACCAAAAAAGGTACTTATGCAGCAGCCAGCTCAGAAGTCCTGCCCATTGCCTGGAAATTTCTGTACCGTAAATCACAAAGAATTCCCACAAATTTGAACACATGGAATAAGATTCAGCCACAGAAATTGTCCTACTTCACGTATATACCTATGGAAACTTTTCTAAATACAAAAGGATCTACCTACTGAAGTCCAAAATCATCTAAGAATGCTCACTTTCGATCACACGTGAATAAACACATAGCCAAACCTGCTCTGACTGATCCAAACAGTATAAACAACTACACTAAACTCTCGAACAAAATCCTGCTTTGTTTTGCAACTGAACAAGCCACTGACAAAAATACAAAGAGAAAGAGGTTTCCCCTTTACTAAGTGCTACTTGTCCTTGGGAGATTTTCATATTTCGGAGACCTACAAAACTTCTCATGGGTAATGGCAGCTAGAGATTATTCTGTGGGGAAGGAGAAGCATTTTGCAGCTTCTTGTTGTCCTAACTTTCACCCTAATGAGTTTTGCCACCAGCTTAAGAAAGTGTGAAATGTTCACCTTTTGTAGTTAATGGCTGTTCTACCCGAGTAAAGACTAGTACACAAAGCCTATTCTTCTCCATCAGAAAAAAATCTGACCCCGCTCTTGCTAAAAAAAAGAGTTTACATCGCCTTAGTTTGCAAGCAGATCTGAAACAGTGTATTTTCAAGGAAACTGCACTAAAGTTATAAAAATAACCTGGCACAATCAATAAATTTAGTAAAACAATATAACAACGTATTCCTGTGCAGTTCCAACAGTACACTTCTGCTCAAAATGATACGTATCACCTATGGGTATTAATTTAAAATTTTATCAGGTTGCTCCTAGAGTTCCATTCAGTCTTATGCAATGGCATGCAAGAGACTACCATACATACAGGCATATATTTCTATGGCAACAGTTTAAATTCTAAGCTATTCTTAGTTGAAGGGTTTGCAGAGAAAAATAAAACTTTTTTTAAACTAACTAAACAAGGTATCTGTTCCTTTCCTGTCTGTCCTTTCAGAAACAACAGAAATCTCTTTACTGTGATGATTAAGAAGTGGTAAGAAGTAACTTAATGTGATATATGTTATGCCTGAAGTTATGAGTTTCTTCTTAAGTTAGCAGGAAAAAATGCACGTTCTGACACAACATGGACATTATATAG
Organism: Mycteria americana; assembly: GCF_035582795.1. NCBI lineage: Eukaryota > Metazoa > Chordata > Aves > Ciconiiformes > Ciconiidae > Mycteria > Mycteria americana. The sequence continues at coordinate 171,686,601 of NC_134365.1, read as the reverse complement.
GCTTCCATTGTTAGAAGTATTATCACGACAGTTAGGCTTTATCAAAATGAATAAAACATTTAATTTTTTTGTTACTGTTGTTAATGCCGTACAGCTAAACATGTTTGACATATTTGCACTTCACTCTCCTTCAATACGTCCTCAATCATCCCTTTTCTTTATCTTATTTTTCTCTTTGGTTGAGTGTTTTGTTTTGATAAAAATAACCTTAGTGGTGCTAAACATGCAAATAAGATAAACATCCTAATTCAAAGCCTGGTAATTATTATATCATCTCAGAGTTAGGTGATCTACGTTTCTTAAGGGCGAGTGTCTGCAAAATGGAAGAAAGAATCATGTGAATGCTAAAATCAGAAAATGACATAGAAAGAGAAAGGGTCATTTTGTTATTTCCCCCCAACCCCGACCTGGAAACAGGGTGATAAATGCATATCTTCAACACTTCAATTGAACTGACATTTCTACTTATGTGTGCCAATGAACTAGCACTTTAAGGAAAGTAAATGAGCAAAATTACAAGTTTATGCTATTTCTCACTGATGACAAATCAAAATTACATATTTAGCATTATATTCTCTGGAATGCATGCATGTCTGATCTCAGTCAGTGATCTGACATCTTTAATTTACTATATCTTTTATCTTAACTTCCGTAACAGTGCTTGTAACGTAACTATGACTTTTTAGCATGGGATGTATCCTTAATGCTCTCAGTTCTTCAATTTTATCACCACAATATCGTGGAGAAGGCAGCAATACTTAGGTAGTCATCTAGGGGTGCGCTGGCTTATTCTTAAACGTTTTTTTGGACTATGCCTAAGCTAAAGTTGATGGCCTCCTGAGGACAGAAATACTGGCTCACATATAAGTGCATTTTCTTTTTCTTCTCAGTCTGGTAGATTGCACAATGCACAATGGCAAACTAGTGCCTCTACTGCCATCACTTTGTCTTACACAGAAAGTCCTGGCAGAACAATCAGTCTAACAAAGAAGCAAGGGGGAATAAAGAAGGGCCCTCGAAATGGGAACGGTTTGTATAGTTAAGCAGGACATCCCGTTTTCAGAGCTACACAACCAAACTTCAAGTTATTTTCTAGGAGACTGCAGACCTTTCCGCAGTGATAAAGGATTCTGGAGGAATTATCTATTTCCCACGTTTAATACTTCATGAACACCCGGGATCAGGCTTCTGCCTCGTTTTCAAGAGTGTATCTCTTGCAATGTGTATGTATGTATGTCTGTTTTCTCCTCGCATATCCCAAAGGTGAACATTTTCTATAAAGCAAACCGAATCAGTATTTGAAGTTTAGCAAGTCCCTTACGGTGTTTTAGTCCTTAAAAGGATTCTCTGCCTGGAGAAAGCCAGAAGCAACGTGACTGAAATTCTCCATATCTCCGCTGGGACTCGAGCTGTGAGTTACAAGTGATCTGCAGGGGCTTTCGCCGTTACAGGTTTTACTGAGTTTAGGGGCACTTTCCCTTACAGGAACAGGATCAAATGCGAGCTGCCTGAAGTCCGACTGCAGCACTGCGCCGTGGCTTTTTTTCTGCATTTAATACCAATGGGTGCAGCTACCCAGAGCAGGGAGGGGAAAGTCCCTTCGCTAATTAGTTTCCCCCCTTGCAGCAGCTGCTGGAGCCCAGCCGCCCGCAGCAGCCCCGCCTCGCCGGCAGCCCGGCGAGCTGCCTGCGGGCCTGAAGTGCTGACCGGTGAAATCCGGCTCCGGCTTAATGAGACCGAGCTAGGCAGAGTCAATTAAATCAAATTCCCACTAACGTCCCTAATATATCTGCAGTGTGTGCAGCAGAGGCGGCGGCAGCGGCGGCAGCAGCGAGAGATTCACAGTATTAATAAAGGGATTCACTGCCGCATTATTAAAAAAAAAAAAAAAAAAAGAAGAGGCGAGGGAGAAGGGAGGAGGCAGGAAAGTTCTCTGTGTTATTTACATTGGGGAAGGGGTGAGGGAAGGGTGTTTGTGCCTCTGCGTTTGCATGAATGAGAGAGAGGGAGGGAGGAAAAGAGGGAAGGAGGGAAAGGGGGGGGGGGGGAGAAGGAGGGAGAGAAACACACACAGAGGGCACTGAAAGGAGGCTCTGTCCCCTAAACCCAAATAACCCACTTGTAAGAACTGATGCTGGAAAAATGGTAAGGACCCGGAGTTGAAAACATTTTCACTTTAATACTGAAAAAATATGCCATTATAAAATCCTCGAATAGAATTAGTAAGTTTCACTTGCTTCCTCAGTTCTGGTTTCCTCAAGTTATACTAAGATTTACAACAGCACAGAATTTTCTACCATTAAACTTTGCAGCCTAAGCACTAGAGTGACATTAATTGGTCATGCTTAACTGCCTTGGATTTTTTTTTTTTTAATGTTTACACTGTTACCATAATAGAAATCAAGGGTACTAATTTTTACATTCAGATGGAAAGGCAATACTGAATATGTATATTGAAAAAGAAGAGAGAGAAAACAAAACCAAAGCCTCCCCTCCCCCCCGAAAAACGAAACACAACCCACCATCAACAAAGCAAATCTCTCCCAGCAAAGTAATTCCCGCCTAAAAAAAAAAAAAAAATCCAATGAGAATATTCATGCAACTATGTCTTAAATAAAACCTTTACAATTTTTTCCACGGTAAAAGTACGATCTCTACTGCCTATTGATCACACAAAAATGGCGAAATGGCACTTTTTATTATTATACTGTATTTTGTATATAGAAGGTTTGATACGAAGGGACTTATCAGGTAAGAGGGATGATGGTGTGAACTAGACGCTGCTTCCAGTTGGGGGCTGGAGCGTCCCTGGGGTGCGTTGTATCCATGCGAGCCATGCAGCACTTTTTTTTTTTTTTTGTCCATTTGTCTGTTTGTTTCTGAGTCGGAGTCATTTATTTACATTACATTCATGCCTTCGTGCAACTTTCCACTCCTGCTTTGCTGTCAGGAGGAGGCCGACACCAGCCTTTCCTCCGCCCCCCTCCTCTTCCCGGCCTCTCGGAGAGGGGTCGGTCCACAAGGGAAGAGGGCAAAAAAGCAAAACAAACCCCAACACAACAGAACAAAAGCCCAACAAAACCAGGAGCCGTGTTTCGCCCTGCCGGAGCCGAAGGAAGCGGGTCCTCGCTTGTCCGTTGCAGCCCCGGAGCTCACGGGCGGGGGCTGCGCCCACCGCGCCGGGCAGCGCGGAGCTGCGGGGATGCGCCCCGGCGCCGGGCTCCCCCCACCGCGCACCGGCCCTCGGTGCTTGCTAGGGGGGTCGTGCGTGCGTGCGTGTGTGTGTTTTGTTTCTCACAAAAGGTAGCCGAGGTGCAGAGCCGTCCGCGGCCGGCGTTTGCCGCCCCACCGGCCGGAGCGCGAAGGGCCGGTCCCGGGTGGCGGCCGGTCCCGGGTGGCGGCCGCCCCCGCCCCGCCCGCCGCCTCAGTCCGACAGGGAGTGGGAGCCGCAGTCGTAAACCCTGTGGGCCCCGTCGGCGCTGTAGGGCCCGTTGTGCCAGTAGGACGAATCGCAGACCGTCTGCAAGGAGTTGATTTCGGATGCAGAGGAGTTGGCGTCCCTCCTCTTGGACCGCTTTCTGTTCCTCAGGATGAACACCAGCATGCCAACCACCGTGAAGGCAGAGGTCACAAAAACCAGCAGGAGCCCTGGCACCAGCACCGAAATAGAGACCCGGCTGGTCTCCAAGTAGGAGTTGGAGTGAGTACCTGTCTCCGTCAACCCGGTGCTGTTTTTGTTAGTAGAAGTTAATGTGGGCGAGATTTTTAACTGAGGGCAAATCACGTCGTTGGAGAGAGACTCGAAATCCTCCTTGAAGAAATCTTCAGGGGACTCGCACCTCAGGTCGCTCATAATCACCTTGGGGCGCAGCATCTCCGCCCACTGTTTGAAAGGCACGATAGGGCAAGTACAGTCCCACGGGTTGCCGTGCAGGTCGATCTGGGTGATGGAGGTGAGCTGGTCCAGCACCCCGGCCACCGGGAGGTACATGAAATAATTGTTGTGTATGCTCAGCTTGGAAAGCGAGACCCCGGCGAACACATCTACTGGGAGAGACCTCAGCAGGTTGTTGTTGAGGATGAGGACTCTCAGTTTGGGCATCGCATTGAAGGTGCCAGGCATGATCAGCTGGATCCCATTAAACTCCACGTTGAGATACTCCAGGTTTTGCAGCCCAGCGAATTTCTCCCGGGACAGGGTGTCTAAGTAGTTGCTATCCATGTAGAGCCATCGGAGATCAAAGAGGTTCTTGAACGTGTTGTTCTCGACTGTGGCGATGTTGTTGTTGCCCAGATCCAGTAAATTAAGTTTCCGGTAATCCAGAAAGTGGGATTTCCTGATGGTGTGTATTCTGTTGTCTCTCAGAAACAGCTCCTGCACGTTGGATGGCTTGGGCTTCAAATCCACCAAGCTGCTCACATTCCTGTCATTGCAATTAACCTTTAAACCCGAGCCAGGGATCTGATCGCAGCTGCAGATCTGCGGGCAGGACATGGTAGCCGGTAGCTTGCTTTTGGAGCTAACTGTCGACACGGCAACAGTGGGTCTGGTCTTGATTTGCCAGTTGACGGGAATCTTTGTACCTCCATTTGGACCAGATCCTGGCGTGGCAGGGTCTTCTTTGCCATGTATTTTAAAGGGGGTTGGAATGGGACCAGGATCGCAGGTTTCTTCTTCGGCAGGGGGAGCAGCTAGGCTAGAATCCACTCTGTTCTTTTTGCACAGCTCTTGCTCTGTGGTCTCATTTAAATCTTTGCCCTGCAACCTAGTGGGAGCCTCACAAATCACTCTGCCGATCAAAGCGTTTTTGGGTATGTTTTCCAGCCATTCCTTCAATGACAGCAGATCGCAAGTGCAGTCCCAGGGGTTATCCTCTAGCAGGATTTCAGCAATGCCTGGGATCTGCTCCAGGACCTCCTCGTAAGGCAAGGTTTTAAGACGGTTTCCCCGGAGGTCGAGGTGGGTGATCGGCACATACTGAAACACGTTGGGGGGCAAGGTGCTGATGAGATTGTCATTTAGAATCAGCACCTCTAGCTTGTTTAAGTCCCTAAATGCTCCCGGGTCAATATCCCGCAATAGATTAAAATCTGCCTGGAGGTATTCCAGATCGTCCAGCCCCAGGAAAGTCTGCTTCCTGAACGATTTGATCTTATTGTTGTTTATGTGCAAGCGTTTCACCAGCTGCAGCCCAAGGAAAGCCCCAGGAACAATCTCATGCAAACCGTTGTTTTCCATGTGCAAACTGACTGCATTGTAAAAGTTAGCAAACTCATTAGGGAACAGTCGAGTCAGGGAATTGCCATGCAGGAATAAATGGTAAAACTGGGAAGTTGGGGCGGTGAAATGTTGCAGGCTGGTAAATCCCTTTTTCTCACAGTCTACGTGCAAATCCCCTTCTATCTCGTTGCAGGCACAGATCTTCTCTTTGCAAACGTCCCCTGTAACGTTTCCAGCAGCAAAACAAAGAGACGTCTCCAGCAACAGAATCCAAAGCAGCATTTTTAAACCGAGCAATTCATTCCCGATCTCATCACAAAGTAACAGCAACCATCCTCCTCACACGGAAAGCAATTCCAGTTCATTCAATACATGAAATGTCCGAACCACCACCAAAGGGGGAGAAAAAAAAAATGTGATGAGGGGGAGCAGGGAGGGTCGGCGGAGGGGGGGGACTCTTTCTTTTCTCCTCTCTCCCTCTCTCCCCCCCCCCACGTACAACTGCAACAGCCCAGATTCCAGTCAATAATTATATCCACAAACTATCCAGGCACGTACTGCAAGGCACGCAAAAAAAAAAAAAAAAAAAAAAAAAGTGGAAGGAAAAAAAATCCCCCTCCTCGATCCCCCTCCCTGACGCCTCCGGGGCGGCTAAGTGGAGGTCTGCCGGCCGATCTGGCTCACCGGCACGGGAACGGTGCTGCTAGCCACCGGCCGCCGCTGCATGTTAGAGAGGCGCAGGCGGAGAGCGCGGCGCTGGCCGCGGAGGCTGCCGCTGTGCGCGGCTCCGCGCCGGACTGACCTTGCCGCGCGGCCGCGGAGCCGCGCTCCTGGCTGCCGGCCGCCCGCCGGGCGCTGTCCAGCGCCCCGGTGCTGAAAGCGCGCCCAGCCTAGGCGCTGCCCGCCCGGCCGCCGGCGCTGCGCGGCGCCTGCCCCCGCTGCGGTGCGCGGCTGCCCATGCCTGCCGGCGGCCGGAGCCTGCCGCGGGGCCGGGGCCGGGGCCGGGGCCGGGGCCGCCCGCCCGCCCGCCCGCCCGCGCCGCGCCGCGCCGCGCCGCGCCGCGCCGCGCCTCGCCTCGCCTCGCCTCGCCTCGCCCTGCCGGCCGCGCTGCCTCCCCTCCTCGCTCGCTCGCTCGCTCGCTCTTCTTTCCTTTTTCTTCCGCTGCTGCCGAGTCGCACGCTCGCACACACTCACATGCACGCAGAGGGAGAGTTGCTAAGAGGCTCTGCTCGTTTCAACCTGGTGCACTCTGAAAGATCTGACACCCTCTGCTGAGCTGCAGTGGCAAAAATCCATCTGCTGAGGGAATGCTGGAGAAAAAAAAATCAATCCACGTACAGGGCAAGCGTTAAAAACGTTGGCATTAAAAGCTGTCGATCTATTTAGATGCTTTCTCCTAAATGGATTATTTAATTTATTTCTTTTCTTTTAAGATGGAAAGTTTAGCATTCCCCTCCTCCCGACCACTTCCCTATTGCCCCCATTCACACACACTCGCACCTGCACAAGCAAGCGAGGAATGTGCGCTTGCCTTTTTGTATTTCCCAGTGGCTTGAACAGAATTAGTGTCAGGGTGTCAAGCGAATAGCAATTTGAGGTAATTATTCTGCACGCCATTTTTATCGTTGCTTTAAATGCATTTTTTCCTCCCCTGCAGTCTATAGTGTTTCATGCTGGATTTGGTCTCTTGCTGGCATTCTCTATGCAATGTTGAACCGTGGATTATTGCATTATATATATATATATATTTATAATTTAGACGATCACAGAGAAGAAGGGGGGTAGTGACGAGAGGATTGCTGCACTGTTAGCCATTCACGCTACCTGTTCCCACAGAGTGTAGTGTCTCCCTTAAGGAGGGGAGGAGAGGGCTGAAACTGACAGTTGTGCATCTTGACATTCTTATCTATATATAAAAATCTAGAGATGCATGTATGTATATGCATAGATATTTCTCTAGGTATGCGCCTAATATCCTCTCTGTGGAAATAAAACGCCTGCTTCCCTCGACCCCCCCTCCCCCCCCCCCGCCACCCTTTCCAGCTCCCACCCTTCTGACAAAAGAGATTACACAGCGGAAAAATCGGTGCCTGGCCTTAAAGAAAGGAGCCAAGCATACAAAAGTTTCTGCATCATTTGGACGGGTTTCAGATGCCTACGAGGGAAGAACCAGTTGCACCTCTGGTGGTGCAAGTGGAAACCCGCGTTTCCCCCTGCCTTGTCAAACCGCGCTGCGGAGGAGGAGGAGGAGGAGGAGGAGGAGGAGGAGAAGGAGGAGGAGGAGAAGGAGGAGGAGGAGGAGGAGGAGGAGAAGGAGGAGGAGGAGGCGGGGGCAGGAGAGGCAGCCCGGCCGCCGGGTGCCTCCTGCAGCCCGGGGCTGTACCTCTCCCGTTCGGCGCCGCTGGTGAACTTTGCGGCATACTGGTAGGGGGGGATGTAACCGCGGGGGTGGGCTGGAGGAGGGTTATTTATAGGCAAAGCCAGGGAGCCATATGGAGCCTGCACCCCCTGGTCCCGGCGGCATGCTAATTTGGTGAAAGCTTTTCCCTGGCTGCCGCTTGGAAGTAAATTAGACATCCTGCCGACGATGATCTTATCAAATTAATGTAATTAGACCACAGACAAGTTACAACAGTTACCGTAGCCATTTCGGGTCCCCAAGATGAAGATTTGGCCTTTCGGTTCGTTACGGTGGGGAGGGACTACGGAGGGAGGGGGGAGCGGGGGGAGGAAATGGGACAGGAGGAGGAAACGAAACAGACAAAAAGAGAGAAATCCTGGCCCTGAAAAAGCCTTCCCAATAAATTACAAACGGGCCAGAAGAGGTAAAATGCCACTGAGATAGAAAGCACCACAAGAAATATATTAGTGGTTTCATTAGGAAAAAAAAAGAGGGAAGGAAACTTGGCGCCACGTTGAGGCGCATTAATTCATTTCTCCTGACGGTTTCTTTGACTTTGTCTCTCGGTGATGTCGGGGGGGGGGGTGCTAGGCTGGCTGGAAACCTTCTGTGGATCAAAAATTGCAGCCTTGAAGTGCAAGGGGGAGCCAGAGGCAGGGAAGCCCCCAACAAACTCCATGGAGGGAGGCTGGAGAGTCAGGGGAAGGGGCAAGGGTCGGGGTGGGTGTGGGGTAGGGGACCCACTCACTGGGTTTCAGCAGCAATGACAAGATCACCCTGAGGAAAGGTTCGGGGGAGGAAAGGCTGAAAATCTGGAGCCTGGTGAACGCTCACCAGGATGTGGGGCAGGAGAACTGAAGAGCTTGTTCTCCTCCCGCCTTAGAATAAAGCTTCTGAGCATCTTTACCTTCATGTTATTAAAATTGCTCAGGCACCGTAAAAACAATCAAAATGCAACCAGAGGACCTGAACATTAACAAGATATTAAATAAATAAATACGCATCAAATAAGAGGAAGGAGACAATGACCTGTTGTCAAAGCATGAAGGACAAATTGCCTGCTTCTTCCAAGGCATCTGCTGAGAGATGGGAACTAGTGGAATCCGTCTGGGGCTCTAGAATTTCAAAGTGGAAAAAAAAATGTAAGAAATCTGGCAGAAGATGTAAGAGTGTTTATGGGTGCTTGGTAACTTCCAAAAGGGTATTTAGATAAGGAACCAATTGTGTTTTCAGCTGTATACTTTGGAACTATATTGAGAGATTTATGTCTCATATATATGATATATGTATTGAGAGAGCATGTGCCATGCAAAGGTTAGCATCTAGAAGACAAGTCAGAGAGGAAGAAAAGAGGCATCATCCATTTTAGATTTGGTATCTGAAGTTTTGGTTCTGTAAGTCAAGTTACACAGGAAAGGTGTGTCAGGGCCAGGAAATTAATCTGTCATTACTCAGTGCCATAATCCTAAATTTCTAGATTTCCTCATCTTCTTGATTTAAGTTTGGAAACACATTTCTTAGGAGAAGAGGCCTGCCTCTAACTGTTTTAAGGAAATGCTTACTCCTGGCTCAGGTTGATCAGGATCTCTCTGAAATTTTTTACTCTTTTGTTTAGGGAGTGTGGTAAAGTGAAAGGTCATGCAGCACTGAAGTGCCAATGAATCTGGGTCTTTAAAATTCGGCATATGCATCCCAGTTTACAATCTATACACAGATTGAATAACCAGAACTCACATTATCCCCTCCAAATTATCCAGTAGATCAGACAGGGAAAGAGCACCCAAGTCTATTTTCCTTGACTCCTTTCCTTATCTGATGTCTTTTACCTCCTGTTTGCTTCTGCAACTTCTAGAAGCCTAAGACAATGAGCTTCCTACTTATACCTTTCTTCTGGGTGTAAAGTCCCATATTTAGCCAAACACAAGCAAATTGGCTTGGGCATCACAGTTGCCTTTTGAATAGGAATGTTTTTACTCCTAATATGGAAAATGCCTTGAAATAGGAAAAGGTACTGGGATACTTTTACATTTTCCCAATTGGTAATCTCCCATCTCCCTGTTGCTATGACTATGTAAGTAACACTGGTTAAGGTTGTATTTGTGCTATATTGGAACATGTTCAAAAACTTGTTACTTCATCTAACATTGTAGATCTTGCAAAGCAGAAATCAGAGCATCTGCAAAGTTTCTACAGAACAAAAATTTATTACTGTAGATATCCTTCTTGCAATACTTGTGTTATGTGCTATAAAATAATCTTCATTATTTCTGTGGGATGTATAATCATAATAAAGACATCCTACGCTGCAGACATGATGATGTGTGTGTGTATATACATATGTATACAAATGTATGTGTGCGTGTGCCCTACAAATTATGATTGACTCAGCAAATAGAAAAGTCATAGGATCATTATTTCATTTGAAATTACGTCTTTATTCAGGCTTTGGCTATGCTGGGAGTAAAAGTTACAAGGTGCCTCTATATGTTGATGCAACTCCTGCAGAAACTATGCTCTCTGATGCATACAATGACTTTAAACCAGTCCAGATTATCTGGTTGTAACTAAGAGTAGGAGGGGTTAAACTAATACAAGGATCTCCTCCCAGAATTTTCTATCTCAGTATCTTTCACAGGCCAGTCTTCACAGAACTACTGGATTTCTACCTAAATTGCATTTAGGCCTAACAAGGCTTCTGAAACTAGATATTTTTCATTTTCATTTTCCTGAGGGCAGTGATGTGTGAGTGTGTTCCAAATCTCCCCGTGATATGTTCACCAGATGGAGCTTTGCAAAATGATGCAGTGGTGGATGATGATGATGATTAAAAAAAAAAAAAGAAAGAAAGAAAAGAAAGTTAGAGAAGTGGTTTGCCTACTTCTGTCTAGTGGGTAGGAGACTGGCTCAGGATGAGAAAATAAAAATTCTCTATCTTTTGCAGTATAAGAGCCAGCCCACATGTTCCTCTTTCTTGGCTCATACCCTCAACCACCAGGCTACCAGCCCTCTTGCTGCAGCTGTTCTACTTTACAAGAAAAATAATTTTGAGATCCCTTGAACCAGAGAAAGGCAGTGGGGGAGCATGAGTTTACAGGCTATTTCTTACAGCACCCACCAGGGTGTGCAGAGCCCTGGGAGGACTTGCTTGCATTGTGGTTTCATATGAGACTGAGCTTGACCTAATAGACTTCACACATCAGATGTTTAGGCTGTGGAGACAGTAGTAAAACCCATAGACATTCTTCCTTCAGTATACATATTAATCAGACCTTGCGATAATTTTGTATTGGAAACATTGGCTCAAATAGGTCACAGGGTTAGTCTTAAAAGCTTCAAACACTAGGTGTCAGAAAAGTGAATAGGAGTCACAGAGGTGGACAGATTTTGCATCCAGCCTGGATGTAGTCTGCCATAAAAGCCATGTAGTAATTTCACTTTGAAATTCCGATAATGTGGAAGCAAGAGATGTATTTAGCGAGTAGGCCAGTCCAAGGTCCTGACCAGAATTTCTTATTTAAACTGTATATATTGATCTGAGTTTCTGACCCAGTTTCCACTGTGATTGCTTGCATTAAAATACCTGGGCAGTTCTTAGGACAGGACTGAGCCCCAGAACTACTGCCCTTACTGGTGAGAGTAGCCAGAATAGCTGTTTGGTGAAGGACTGAATTCACACAGACATTTATATTTTATCTTCCTCTCTCTGTTCTTTTCAGCTCCCCCCCCTGCCCCCGCACCCTATAGTCTCCAGCATAGTCTTCTGGAGTGGCATGTTTTCCAATGAAAGGGTAGTGTAGGGAGGTCAAGGGACAGACTTAAGCCCCTTCCAACTTGGCAGTGAATTGACCCTGTGTCTCCACCGGGAATGTATATTTTGTCCACTACACTGTTGGTTCGAAGGAGGGAGATAGGGAGCTGAGTCACCTGCCTCCTTTTATTCCTCTCATCCCAAAACTCACACACACACACACACACACACACACGCATGCACTCTTACTTTAAGAGTTTAATACAACAGAAGTGGGTTATCTGTTTTCAAGAGAGAATTTCAGGTTGTGGAGCCCAAATGGAGAGAAATGGTTTTGCTGCAGCCCTGACCCCAGAACGTGAACTGAGATTCCACTGCAGCATTTCACTGAAATGTCCTCCGAGCTGCATCTTGGATACTTTCGATCTTGATGTGAAGGCCTGATTCTCTGCCTTTCCCAGTGAAGTATGTGAGATAGTTGGTTGCCTGACTTGGGGACTGGGATTTCACTCCAGGCTTCTGCTTCCTAAGTTTGGCATTGCAGTGTTCAGCACTGCAGCACTGAAGTACGCAGGTTTTTTTATTTTTTTTCTTTGTGATAAAAGACATACATTTAGGCTGGGGAAAAATATTACAGTGAAATTAACTGGATCTGTGAGAAATATTTGTTCTTTTGGTCAGCTATAGCAGGGAAAGTACTAGTATAATGTTATAGCCCTTAATAAGAAGTGATAACATTTGCACCATAGTCTAACCTCAGCACAATTTTTTTTTTTGAACAGATTCCAGAGTTATTGTTTTAAGTACTTGTTACAACAATTTTCAACACCCTGCAAGACTTGACTCCCATGTAGTGTGATCAATACACAATATAATACTGCACTTTTACTAATATGACCTTTTTGTAGTTTGATTGCTTGTTTATTGCATTCTTTCCTGAAACATTAGAGACTGCAAACAAGCAAAAGGTTGAAATAGCTGGTCGCTCTGCAACATATTTAGCTGACTGAGGTAGCTTGGTAAGGTGCATTCATACAATTTAAATTTAGTTAAAAATTACTTTCATCCTTTTATGAAAACTCATACGTCGAGACAGGAAGAGCATGAGTTAACTCATGCAACATAAATCACAGTGTCATTTAGGTCTACACAAGGCACTGAAAAGTATCTTTCTCAACCAAAAAAAGAAAAAAAGAAAAAAAAAGTGTCAAAACTTTCAAGCTATTGCTTACACAAGTAATCCCACTGAATCACATCAGCTTGAATAATAGATCTATAATGTGCTCTCAATAATTAATTCTTTTCTTATCCATTTTCATGGCACAGTTTCAGAGCAACATAAGGATCATTTAAATGGACAAAAGTAGATAAGAGTTTATGTCTCTGTTCTCTCTAACTATAACGTATTTCCATTGTTTAATAATGGAGAGGGAAATGCTTCTTAGAGTGCAGAACACATCACTGAGGCAAAGACCTTCCTCCACCAATAGTTTGCTGACATGACTCTGGGCAACCCATTTCTCTTTCCTGTGCCTCGGTTTCCCAGTCTGAGGAAGTGCAAGGAATTATACATCCCAAAGGTGCTTTGAAATCTGCGAAGAACAAACATGGTTACTGAGGTAATTATCACCATTACTCAGGGGTACAATGTGAAAAGTTAAGTCTTAAGCAAGAGTAATACCCAGTTCTACCTCTTTTTATCAACGCATCTCAGAGGCTTTTACAATAGAATATAGTATAATTTTATTTGCTCAACAGATCGGAAAACAGAAGCACTGACCTTGGGAAGGTCACATGTCAAGTGCTTGATAGCGCTAGAAATAGACCCAAGTCTCAGAAGGCCCAGCCCTGCCTTCTACCCCAGTATTTTAGAGATACAGAACTACTGATTTATAGAAATAAGCCTGTTCCAAAATAAAAGCTAAAGGTTTCCTGCCTCCTTCTCCTCCTCTCTCAGACCTGATTTTATGCATCAAAGGTTTCATATGCCAGTCATTTTCTTTCTGGAGGCCTAATGTAGTTATGTGGTGTGACAGTAATACCAAGCCTTGGTTTTCTTATTAATTTAAGTCTTAATTCACTGTAATTGAATTATTTTAACAGGGGAAAAAGAATGTTTTCTTTCCTCAGTCTTTTCCTGACTCAGACTTCAGACATCAAAAAACACATGGATTTCAGAGACAAATAATAAAATATTTGAAACATAAAGTACCTCTCACTTAAGAAACACTTCAGAAAAAAAAATAGCCTTGTTTAAGCATGAGAACTGTGAATAAGTGGTCTGGTTTTCAGGAAGTCTATCAGTTCCTTTTTCTGCTACAAAACAAAATTAAAAACCCCCAACCAACCAGGTAAAGATGGAAACCAAATTAGTACTTTTCAGTGTAGTTCAAAACAGAAACCTGAAACAAATCATTTGAGTTGATTAAAATGTGAAATGTTTTGTTCTGGTCTTGTTATTTTTGTTTTCTAATATAAAACAAAACACATTTTGAAATAGAAAATCAGAATGGAATACCAAGAAATCAGAATTTGATATCTTTCATTGTCTTCCATAATTTTTTTTCAAAATTGTATTTTGTCAAGATTATTTTTCCTTTGATTAACTTGAATTGGAATTTTCGCATAGAAAATTTCTGCAAATCTTTCTGAAATTATCCCTTAGGAGAGCATCCACTGGTGTCTGAACATTAAAAGGAGAATTGCTGGGCATCAGCAAACTGTGGGAAGACTGAATTGATGAAACATTATTAACAATAAAATAATACTTTCTTCCTATCTATGTAGTGCCTAGAAACCATACCCTGGGACCAATCCCACATGGCATTTTAGTTTTAATTAAATAACATTTCAGAGACATAAGGGAGAAGAGGTTGGTGACCCGATTAATCATTGTACCACTCGATTTTACATCATGGCATCCCAAATGATTTCAAATGTATTATTCTGATGTAAAGCTAGAGTATTGCAGTGGTGACTCAGGCTGTTATTTTTTTCTCCATTGGCAAAGCTGATCTGAAAAATCCCTTACTGCCTTCACTAGCCTCCGGCCACTAATTTTAACTTCTTGAGGCTTTTTATTTAACCAAGAACATTTTATTGATCTAGTTCATATTGCAGTCCACAAACAATTCTGTCCTTCCTGAGTTGATGAGAGGATCAAATCAGCATTGCTGCTGAGGTGACTAAGGCAGGATCCCTGTAGCTAGAAGGGATGGATACATACTGAAGTCCAGGTTTCAGCCCCCACAAAACCCTAGCTTGGATGAATCTGGACCCTATTATCTTTAAATTATTATGTAAAATACACAGAATCTAAAATACAATTTCACATGAGACTCTTGTATCTGAGTATGTGTGTGTGTACAGATACAGATGTACGTATATATCAGGGAGTTAGACATGACTGTGATGGGAGTATTTAAAAGGCAGAAATCAGTCCAGCATCAAAATAGTGCTTTGCTAGACTGGCATTCATTAACAACACACATTTTCCAATGGTAAGTTCTTGTACATTAATAGTTATAGTTACTGCATATTCAAATAGTCCTTAATAACCTTTTCCTACATTAGCTGTGTGTATTCAATACCACAGAGATGATGCCATGTAGTCAGCAGTGATGGCTGCAGTCAGGTTTGACGATCAGTTTTGTGATCTCTTTGATGAGGTAAGCTGGGCCCAAAGTCAAGAGTCATACTTCTTCCTCTTTTTTCTCACACATCCATTGTATTTTTTTTGATCCTTACAACCTCCGGAAAAGAGGGTGAATCTCATCTGCTCTCAACATAGATTATCTTATTTCCAGGAGCAGGACTTGCTCATTTTTCCAGGCATGTTTCCTGCCTGTTCTACACCCACTGTTCGTACCTTGCAGAGTTCATGCCTTGTACATGATTTTCATTGTACCCTGTTTGTGCAATTCCATCAACAAAAGTCTCCTTTTGCCCCTTGCAGTTACTTATAATCTTTATATGTATGTTTAGCTGTGCCCAAGTGCTCAGACATTGTTGCTGGTTATGCCATCAGTAGCATCACAAAATATACAATCTCACAAATAGTGTAGTTGTTTAGTCATTTTAGCATGCTTATGTTTAGATTCCAGGCAAGCAAATACCAAATATGCCCTCCTCAATCTGTTTCGCCTTTATGGGTGCAACAGGCCTCTGCTTTGTCAGCAAGACTTCTATTTATGAAACATAAATATTTACTCCATAAGCTACACAGATATTTAAAATTCATAAATGTGTCATAACTTCTGCAGAAGTTACTTGAAAACAGTTTACTTCAGATTTGCTCTTAATACCTGGCTTAAAAATCGGGCCATTGTTTGTAAAGTAGGCTTGCTCTCTCTCTGTCTCCTTTGGATGGAAGCTCCTTGCTTACTCTCATGTACAAGGGCTTCTCTGGCATGTTCTCAGCTGGAGAGATTGAGGAAAATCAGGATAGTTTACCAAATGATTCAAGTGATGTTCACTTTTACTGTTTTACCTTCTTTGACATGAATATTTATTCACATTCTAGAGTTTCAGCATTTATAACTAGAAAAAAAAATGAATAAGCTGTAGACCAGGTCTGCATTATATGGTCCTGTAGGATGCATGTGATCTGGGATTCATATGCTTGGCTCTCAAACAGATAATTTGTTTGCTGCACAGGGCGCAGCACTTGCACTGCAGAAACACACAAGTGAGCCTCAGACAAATCAACAAACATCATAAACTCACTACGCTGCACACATGCAGAGTGGCTCATGCTATCAGAGATCTGATGAACCTGTACAAGAGCATACTCCTTCCATTCTTGGACCAAGACAAATTAAGTGGCCTAACCATCCCATGAAGGCAGCACAGACATACCATAGTCCAAATATACCCTTCCAGCAGTAGGAATACTGCACTTTTTTATTTTTATTGCATCTGGTTGTGAGTAGCATTACTAAAATGTAGTAGCTCTGCCCTCTCTATGGGCATGTAACAGATTGCTAAAGGACTCCAGGGCCACAAGTGGGAAATACCTGTAGGAGGGCATGCGGGGTCAGTGCTGAAGGACCCACTCCACTTCTTTCTGCACTCTTCTTCATTTTCCTTCCCCGTAACACTCATCATGAAAGTTCAAGTTATTGAGGACTGACTCAATAAGTTGTGTACTTTCACTCTAACCGTGGAAGGTCAACTAAAGGTAAAGCAAAAACAAAACAAAGCAAAAAGAGATCAGCTGAAAATAGAAGGCTTTTTGTCTGAGGACTCAGAGTAACAGCTCCCTTTTTTGGCGGATTTCTCAAAATCTAGAGAGATTAAAGGGTAGAGCTACATTTCTCTGAACAATTGATTTTCTTTTTTTTTAGGTCACTGCTGGAACATAAAAAAACCCAATTGATTTTTGGATTAATCATTTTCTTGTTTTTTGTTAATTAATATGGTGTCTAGGTTTTTTTTTTTAGAGAGAAAAATGGGAAGAGATTACAAAATGTTTTGGGTTTAATTAAATATTTAAATCATTTGAATAAAATATTTTGCTGCTTTTAAACTTAGCTTTTAAAAGTGAAACTGAAGCAAATCTATGATGGAACACTTCAGCAGTCTGGTGACAGCTTTAGCTTTTAGCACCTAGTCTGAGATACCCATCCAGGCATCCTTACAGTCAGAGGGGAGAAATTAGCCATTTAGTTTGTACTAAAATATGTACAAAACAAGTAGAATAGGTTGTATTGGGAAAACACTATTTGTGACACTTTAATACAAAGACCTTTGCAGTTTAAATTAATTTACACTAAAATTAACTAGTTTTTAGATTACTAATTCTAGATGTGGCTAATCCTATTCAGCGAATTAACTCTGACATCAAGGGGATGTTTTTAAGAAATAATATTTTATTGAAAAAAATATAGACACGATTTTAATTTTTTTAAAGTCTGGGGTTTTGTTCATTTTTTGAACAGAATGAACAGTTTGAAATAATTTTAGTTCATTTGTGTATTTCAAGACTAGCTGAACAGAAAGTCATCTAGTTGTAGTCAGATATTCAATATAAAAATAGGAAATTATTTTTCAAAGCAGAATGAGCAGAAGAAAAGTCATCAAGTAGTGTCTTCAAAATTTTCTTTGAAAACATAAATATACAAGAGGAATGTTATGTTGTTATTTCTTACCTTTCAATATTACAGAGGGCTGTTTGCTTATTTTCTCTTTTACATCTCTACCAACATATCAGAGAGAAATGAGGGGTGAAACGAAAGAGTGCTATGTTGATGAGTGTCATAAAAGCTGGATTTTATTGATTATATTATGTGTATCAGTAGCTTTATTGTTCTGAATCTTGACTCATAAAAACATATGCTGGGGAAGCAATTTTCCTAATTATTACAAAAACTCCTTGAATTTATGATTTTCTGTGAATGCTTAGGAATATTTTCTTCCATACACTATTTATTACAAACATTGTTAATATTATCTATTTTATAAGTTAGCATTATCTTGTTGACATCAAGAAAATCAACCTCTTTTAAGATCTTAATCTTATGACAAAGTAGCATTCAAATTCAGACACTCTGAAAAGTCAAGGATATTTAAATTAGTAATGATTTAAAAAAAAAAGGAAAAGAAGAAATTACATCTTAATGGTATTGTTGTTGCTAGGAGATTCCAGATACTGTTTATGAGATGAATGTGTCCTTTTTTTTTTTTTAATTAAAAAATTGATTAATGAATAGATAAACAACTAAAATGCCAACCTTTCAGTAAATTTGTGTAGAAGCTTCCAATGTATAATCTGATTAGGCAGCAGCCACAACAAAAAAATCGTGAAACCAAATTGAACACACGAAGGACAGGGGACAAAAAGTAGGCCACGCTTTCAATTGTTCCTTTAACCTGTCAAGCTACACCTTCTTGGTGCTGCAAACAACCAGCTTAATTAATATTAGTCACTGTGAGAAATGGGATATAGGGTTAGATGGACAATTTCTCCAATATAGTACAATGTTTATTATGGTCTTCTGTTCAGCCTGTGTGTAATTCAAAACTATAATTAATTTATCTATCACCACCTAGCTCAGTAGATATAACAGGATTTTGTTATAGCTTAGAAGCTGTCAAGGTTTCAAAAGAAGCTAAAGGCAAAACATTGCTCAAGAAGACATCCTTGGCAAGTTTCAAGATTTTCTTCAACAGACTAGAAATACTCAACCTTTTTTTTAATGTGTTCTTCAATATAATTTAACAAAGATATCACAGTGAGATAACTAGCTAAACTATTTTAACTTAAACTTTTATTTTCCAAATATCCAGTCCAACTTAGTGATAAAAAATATCAGTGATAAAAAATACCAGTTTTAGTTTGGCAAAGGTGTAAAAAACTGAAAACAGGGATCTGTTACAAAACCATGTTAGATCATCATAGCTATAACCACCTCTACCACTAATGTGAATCTTCTAGAACTTGGAGAATCTTAAAAATAGCCCATAAAAATAAAAAATTGTTCAAAAATTAAAATTGTTATTGTCAGGTGCCCTTGCTCTAAGCTTTGCCACTTGCATGTGTTAGAATGAAAAACAAAGAACAAACAAACAAGCTCGACTGCTCCTGCAAGACACAGATCACTTGAAGAAGAACTGAGAAGTTTTATCATTTACTCATACATGCTCACAGCCCTAGTCCTTAAATTGGGAGAATATACGTGATGTTTATTTTACTGACATTTTTGAAGTGTTTTGTGATCTTTGTATGTCATTTAGGGCAATAATATATATTTTATTTGTAAAGCACTTAGGAAGCCTTAGGACTCTCTGAACAAGCTGCCTTGATATCAAAAACAGTATAGATGCACTGCTGCTAAAAGTTTAAACCTGGTAATATTATTCATCTATAAACATACGTAACCATGGGTTTTATACGCCATACATCCTTTTACAAATGCAGGTTCTGTAAGTGGAAAAAACAAGGCCAAAACAACACTGGGGTTTCTTGTAACTGTTTACAAGTCTTTAAACTTTTTTTTTTTTTCATTGGGTGGGGTTTTTTTTGGGTGGGGTTGTTTTTGTAGCATTATTAATATGGAAGCTGATCCCAAAAGACATGGAGTGACCACAATTCCCAGTGAATTCTTGGTGAAATGGAGATGCTCAGTACTTTACAGGGTCAAAACAATACAGAACTATATGTAGTTTTTCAGCGTTTTTTCAGAATTTCTGCACAATATGAAGAAAGGCCTGGAGGACTTTTTTGGCTTGGTGATACCATCTTCAGTTCAGTCAGGAGTTTGAAAATTAAAGCCAGAATAATTGCTAAAACAGCACTTTTCTGAGAGAAATGCACAATATGTTTTGACCTTTATGTGTTTGTTTCATAAATTGTTAATTTGATATTTGTTTTCTGAACATCTGGTACTGTATTTAAGAACCTGCTGTTGGCCTACGCTCTGTTTTCTTTTTGGATTTCAGATGTAAAGATAATACATTCTAATATTGTTTAGACATGTGCCTTCTCCTATAATCCAAAGACAAACAAATTGAATCAAAGATGCAAAATACTGCAAGATAGCTCCTTCTTCACTTTTTTCTTATGCATTTAGCATAACTGAATGCTAAAACAATACTGATAGTATGAAAAATGAACTAAAAATTAAATCACAGGGGAGAGACTTTGGCTGGAGAGGGCAGTGGGTAGGGAATTATTTTATTTGGTATTCTTCCCCTTGCTGTGACCTTCTGTCTGGTAAGGAGAGAAAGTGAGAAGGTTTGTGAGAGAGAGAAAAAGTGAGAGAGGAGAGAAGACAGAGAGAGAAGGAAGAAGGGAGGGAGGCAGGGATGGAGGGAAGAAAGGAAGGAAGGGAGGGAGAGAGGGAAGGAGGGAAGGAGGGAAACCAGAACAACAGGAATATAAAAAATAATAAATATGTTTTGGGACAGGAATATTAATGTAATGAGATTTTAAATAAATGAATCATTGTGTTGTTCACTCATATGTAAAACAACTGAGGTATAGCTTAGGCAGTAGTGTCTTTAGGTCAAGAATTAGATTGACTAGTGGAATAGTACTAGAAATAACTAGTCTTTTGTCTATACTAAAGTTATTTTTTTTTCACAGATATAAATCTTCTGTATTAACTGCCTTGGACAATTAATATACATTTTTTTAAAGACTAAAATGTGTAAAAGGAACATATCTTCAAATGACTTCTTAGTTCCAATGTTGCTTGGGAATAATACACATGTAAGTAATAACAGCACATATTTGCTAGCAGTATAAGAATTCTGTCTGTTTATCTGCATAGAAGAAGGCCTGTCTTCCTCTTAGTTTGATAACAGATGTGGAATAACTTTGATGCCTGTGGTTAAAATAAATATACAAAGAACAAAGCTAAACAACATTATCCCACCAAATGTAATCAAAACAACTTGGCAATTATCAATAAACAAGTTAACAAAGTTTTATCACTTGCGAGAAACAAGCAGTATACCACATCTCAATGTTATCAAGCTAGAATTTAAAGTTACTTTGAATTTTGTTTAACATTTTGCAGCCCAGTGACATCCTGGAGACTTGATCCTTATGCTGAGGACAACTTTGGTGTCATGAGATCCCATTCCCTTTAATGGAAGTGGATGTCCCTGTACAAATAAGAGGCATAAATTGGTCCATATCAGGAAGACAGCAAATGGCTTTAAGTCTCAGCGGATGGATGTGCCTTGATAGCCATGACCTAACCTAAACAGTCTAAAAAGAGAAAAGTACTGAACTAGAACAGAAGAGTGGAGGAATGTATTCAGCCTGGAAGAACATGATAAAAAAGCAAAGATTTGTTTTCCTTTTAAATTTTTTTTAAAATTCTTTTTCATTAAACTGGTCTGAACCAGCAGACCTGTTTAATAATATTCTGTTTAGAAAGGGACCTTGCTTTAAACTGTAATGAAATCCATCCTAAGAAATCAGAGGTGCTTTGGTGTCTTTTGTGTGTACTGTAGAAGAAGAACACAGTTGTGTTTTTAGGCTTTGAAAGACTAAATATCCCATTGCAAAAGTATTAACTAATTTTGATACACCAAATATAGGATGTGCACTAAAGATGTTTAGGAGCCACTCTAGTGGGACAATTAAAAAAAAAGACATTCATCTGTGAAGGCTGGTTTTATCCAGGAGGGCTGGGTTTTCATTTTCTCATGGTCTAAATCTCTAGTCTGCGTTATTTCCAGTACAATATTCTGTACATCCTGTTGGATTCAAGGTATAAATAAAGGTGGATTAGTGAATGAAGGAAGGATCTTGGCACAGCAGAACAAATGAAGCTCTGCTATTTGAGGAATTTGTTAGCAGGCCACACAGCAACTCATCAGATTCTCTTTTGGATAAATGCATACATCTAGCTATATACAACTATACATATGTTTGTTTGTATGTATGTATGTATTTATATACATATATATATTCAAGCAGCTTATACATGCAAATTCATAATGAAAAATGCGATGCAAATATGTGTAGGCTAATAAAATAAAATACCGTAAATAATAAATAATCCCTCAACTCTAACTTAGACTAAACCCTAACTGCCCAAAAGATTGTATTTTCTATAGGGAGATAAGAATCGTCATCAACTCTGTCACCACCAAATTTTAGTGGAGGCAGGTCTCTGTTGCTTTACTAGAAGTAAATATATGAGGTTAATTCCTGGCATATGAGTAGGGGCTTAGGGCTATCTCACTTTTTTATCTGGCAGTTTGATTCAGTTGCAAAAGTATAAAAGACAGTATAGAAATCATATGCATGATTGTCTAACAGCTAAACCAGTCCAAAGTAAACTTATTTTTCAATGATTCCTTAACAGTCACTACCCTTACTACTGCTAAGTCCAACAAACAACAGCAACATTTAATCTGCACAAATGAACAGACAGGACATATGGTGGTCATGCTTGATGTTCCATCTTCATGGCAACACATAATCATTGGATGCTCACACACTGGATGTTTTAGATCTTCATCTACAAAATACTCTCTGTTTGAGTACAAGCCATCTTAGCTAAAACAGCACATCTCTGCCAAGCAAGTTACACCAAAACCAGAAACAGTCAGGGCTAGTTCAGGTTAACGATGATACTTCTGCAGTTAAATCAGTTCATATGTAGACTATACATTCCCACATCTTCTGCCCTCTAGGGTATAAAGGAAACTACGTAGAGGAAAGGATTTCTTTCCCTTCAGTTCCTATTTTTTCAGCACAAACCACACCAGATTGTTTTGTGCAGGCTTCTAAGCCATGGTGGTGGGGGGGAATGCCCCTATTTGTCTCTGTGTTGTGTTAACATTCAAGTGCTATCTCTGTGTTGTGTTAACATTCCAGTGCAAATAAAGCGATTTCAAGTCAATGGACTTGATTCAACAATGGAGTGCTCTAGTTTTAGGTGACTCCAAGGAACTTAGCTGGATTGATTTCAGTGTACTGCAGTGGTTAGCCGAGATCAATACTAGTAACAGTAGTTGTAAGAAGGCAATATCCACAAAAGATTTTCTTCACTGGCTAGGGCTGAACATGGACTCATCTACTCCCAAAGTCTACCAAGTACCTGCGCAGACAGTATTGAATTTTTTTGCAGGACTGTGGCAAATGTTGGTAAAATTGTATGATTAAAAAAAAAGTTTGCCAGCTGATCTTTATCTGAAACATTGAAATGATAATTCGTCATTATATTGTAAGAATTGATTAAGTTACTGTAACTGAGGGTAATGCTTGGCTCCTCAGTTTCTGCAAAATAACCAGAGCCTATTTTCTCTTTTAATTTCATAATTCCTGAGAACTAAAAACAATTTTCAATTTTGTTTAACTGACTCTACTCTACATAACAGTCTCTTTGCAAAATAATGGAGAAGAAAATGACCTTCTAAAAAGGCCTATTCTTCTAATGCAGTGAGAATTTACAAAAGTGTTTCACTGAAAAAATTAAAAATATAGCAGAACAGCTGATGAAAATTTAGGCCTACTACAGTGGTACAGATACTCATCATTGTTGCCTTTTATTGCTATCTTCTCTAATTGCCTCTGTGGATTCTTAAGTGTATTTGTTTTGGGTTCTTCTCCCTTCTACTTCCTGGATTATAGGAATTTTGATTGCTTTCGCTAAGCTGCTTCTTACAGTTCCTTGTGGGCTGCCGATTAGTAGCACTCAACAGAAGGCATTTTTGCAGGTGTAATCCAGAATCCTTAAGAAAAAGGAAACAAAATTCATAGAACACTGTCATTAATAAAAAATAATAATTAAAGGATCGAAGGTAGCAAAGAAAAACTTTATAAACTAAAAAAATAATTTGTCATATCTTACATACTGCGGAGCTGTTTCTTTTCTTTTTATTAATACAAAAAAATGCCAGGGGACTCAATCCTCAGGGCAGCTAAACTACACTTCAGGAAAGAAGAGCCAAAGCATTGGCTCTTGGCCTTATTTTTTCAGTCATAAATTGCCTTGATTGCAGGCATTGGTGGAGCTGAAGAGATGTAGTGAAGCAAGATCTTATTGCCACTGTTTCTCAAGCCTGCCTGACTGAAAACTTGCCTGTCAGAAAACGAGCTGCGCAACTGCTGCTACATCAATGCCTGACTCTCCAAAGTTCATAGGACCTTGGTGTCACTTCAGCAGCTGTTCATGAGATTTGCTGTGTGATCTCATTCTCCTCAATTTAATACGAATCAAAGGCATTAATTACAGGGCAGGATTAGCTCCCTTGCTTTTTACGCTGATGAGGGAGGTAAGATATTATAACAACAAAGAAAGGAAAGGAATAGAGAAGGCATCACTGTTAAAAAGTAAGGCAGTGAATGCCTATGATGCATGTGATAGCCATTTTTAGTAGTTTCATTTGTTTTTGCTTACCGTTGAGTACTTAGGGTTTGCACTCACAAGAAAGCAGCAGTGAAGGAAGTCAAATATCATTGCTTCCAGAAATCCCCTGGAAATGGTATGCTACAGCCAGACGCTCAGTGTCTCATGGCTAGATCCGTTTGGGAAATAAAATGTCTAAGAGGCTTCTAAGAGAAAATGCCAATTTGACAACGAAAATAATTAACTAATCATTTTGATTCAGGCAATATTTAATTTAGAGGAAATAAAAAGGTGTGTGAGGAGGAGACTTTTGAACCTTAAAATCCTAGTTTGACATTTCACAATGAAAAGTTTAGATTTCCATTCAAAAATTATTTTACTTTAAATTGTAGATAGAAACACACACATGTATTAAAAGAATACAAAAGATAGCAAATGCAGAAGAGCATTCTTACTTGTTTTGGAAAAGAAATATTCAAAATTTTGGATTTTTAACCTGAACTGAGATTATTTAAAGAAATGTATACTTTGTTTTCATGAGGTAGGTAACCAGTTTTGGCTATTCCTTGGGCTGGTTCAATGCCTTTGTTGGTCTGACGAATATCCCCTTTTCTCTTAGTGTTTGGCATCATCTACCAATGTGTGAAAGCCTCTCTCATCTCCTATTTAAGTTTCTGCAGACTTTTTGATGCTGAGTTGTGTTGTCCTTTCTCAGGGTTGAGTAGTGAATTATGCCTCAAGTAGTCCTCACGTTCAGTGAGCCCAGTGTTTTCTGGAGCACATGGACCTGACCATGCATCTTGAGCTTCAAATTAGCTTTCCTGCACTTCATGTACGCAAGGCCACACAATCCACAAGTAATTACTGTAGTGCCTTTTGGAGGATTAAGACCCTCTAATAGCCCAGTGCAGCCATATACAAATATACATTTTCCATTTCTTTCTGGACCTGCTGAACCAGAGATTAAGGACTCGGTACACCAAATGTGTGTCATTTTTCTCCCATGTACTATAGTAAGATTGGAGAAATAGAGTAAATAACAGATCGGGTCCTATGTTGCTAGGTAACATAACTATGCATATATCTGTTTCCTGTAGGATTATGATCTAGCCCTCTTCTCTCTTCTGATTTTGTAAAAATATTCACCCAATATAATCTGGGTGCTTTGCAGGTGATTTTCAGAGGGGATATTTATATAGTTAAATCCAAAGGTCTTCTGTATAGAACTCAACTCTAAGTGTTTAATTACACTTTATGCTGTATACTTTCTACATGCTAGTGTGTGGATACATTTGCTTTCTCTCATATGCATAGCAATACATAGTTGTACAGCAAAATAAATAAAGAAAAAGTTAAGAAAATGCAAAGAAGTCATAATTCACCAATTCAGATTTAAAGTTAAAAATCCTTATCTTTCTGTGCAAATGCTAGCTAGCAGACCTATAAAACATCCATTCATCCACTGAAGCATAGGAGGGTTGGGGGAAAGCTTATTATTAGCAAGTTACTAAAGTGTAAAGTATGCAATCCAATCAAAATTAAGCTGGGGATTTTTTATTAAAAAGTAGAGTAAAGGTAGGTAGAAAACAAGCAGAGATTAATCCGGTGAGTCAGAGGAATATTCACTTCCCAAAGGATGCTAATGAAAACCTAAATATAGATATCATACTACCTGGTGAAGCTGGAAATGTGCATATTATTTTAATAAAAGGATTTATCTATCTATCTATCTAGTGCATCCCTATGTTTTTACTTTTCTGTGGTGACAACTTCACTGTTGGGTAGATTTCAAGAAGAGCATGTCCCATTGTTGTTAGCAAGACTACTTCACATAATACAGGCCACAGAACAGTAATTGCTTCTCTCTAGCTTTTAGCTCCAGTTCTGTGTAGCAGAGCATACTCAGCTTAACCTTGGCAAGAGGGAAATAGAGAAAAAGTAAAATCCCAACATGAATTATAGTGTTTGGGCCTTTGACTACTATCACTGTACATATCATCCACAAATCCCAGCCTGAGGCAGTTCCAGAAGTCTTGACAAAAAAGTTTGCATTCTGGAAGAAGAAATAGGATAGCATTACATGTAATTCTTATGGCAGTAAATATATTCCTTATGTTTATCAATATGAGATATATATGTATCAACATGATATAGTTTGGCCTGACTGAGCTCCCTCCAGAATTATTAATAAGAAGAGATAGATGATGTAGGCAAGGAAGGAAGGAATTTTGTTTCCTTTCAGGATTTTAGAGACCTTTTTTTGGCTATTTATACTTTTCACTCCCTCCATTAGGTTGGACAGGAATAATGAAATTCTTTTTTCTCTTAGGTTCCATGATAACTGATTTTCTGTTACCTTTCTCCTTTTTGTTTAATCTCCCTCAAAAAAAACCCAGAAAGCTAGCTTGCAGTCTTGACCACTGACCTTCGTGGGGAAAAAAAAGAAAAGAAAGTACTGAAAGGTGAAAGGAGAATTATTACTTCTCGTGAATAGAAACATTGCTTTCATTAGCAGAATTTCCCTTTCTTTCTATTTCTCTTTTTCTTTCCCTATTTCCTCACGCCGTTCTCCTTGGCCTGAGGACTACAACTACAAAAATCAAAGAGCAAATAAGCCCTCTCCAACAAAGATTCTGTCCCCTCTTAACACACCTTAATCCCTTTGGTACCCTCACCTCTCTGAAACCCTCCACTGAAGACCACGTAGCAGCACCACCTCAAAAAATCCTCTGCTAAGTGTTCATCTTCTTTTCCACAGAGAAATTTTAATGCATAGGTTATCCTGAAGTCTACCTATCCATTTGCTCTTCACTTTATGAGAGTTAAAGGATATCCAACAGTGGTCATAGTCTGAACAGGAAGATGAATGAGACTCCCTCAAAGCACTTCACCCTTATGTGAGGTTATGTAACTGTGCTCATGACATCTCTTAATCTTTTTGTTCAAACAACCCATATTTTAGATTAATTAGATTTCTTTTTTTTTTTTTGACAACTCTGCAATTAGAGATTTAAGAAAAATCATTCAATGATCAGAAAAGCAGCCAGAAAAATAGCACTTTTTTAATATGTTGAGGAGCAACTCATCTGTAGTGGTTTACCTGACACTTATTTTGAAAGACTGCAGATTGGCCCATATGAATAACAAAGTCAAAACTTGATCTTTTTTATATCAGGCTATTATTTATTAATTTTTATATGTATAATGTTAATGTCTTAATTCTTCAAACAATATGAATGTCCTTCTTTAAGAAGCATGTTGTGTAGTACTTCAAAAGTAAATCTGAAAGAACTCAGGGTGTATCAAGATTTATTTCACACCTGTACACCTTTAAAAATATGTTTTGGTTATTCAAGTCCTCACCTACATAAAACAGCCTCAGAAGACTTATGTAATAACACTTAATTTTTACAGTGTTAGATAAACTAAAAAAAAAGAGGAGAGAGAAGTAACCTTGCAATAGATATTCAAATAAGCCCCTACACAGTCAAATTTTAAGAACTGAATAACCATGTATCATTTTAAATGATTTACTAGTTTGTGTAATTTGTGAAAGCTGAGCTTCACAATAGTGTCTTTAAAAACAACCCTTTTAAAATCTGAACTGCTTGCCTTTCCTTCTAAATAGAACACACATCATACAAAATGAAAACATTTACATCATACAGAGCAACAGACAGATTTGAAATATAAAGTGCAATTCATATTCAAGGTTAGTTTGAGACTGAATGTTGGAAATAATTCCAAACATAAACCTAACAAATATGCTTAACAATAATTGCAGTCCACGTTTCCTCTAAAAATGTTCTCTGCTTTTTTGCTCAGCGTGAAACATAACATTATTTTTCCATTTGACAAAAACATATCACATAAACCATTTTTCCATCATATGTATTTCAGATTCTGACATAAATCAGGCAAAAAGGAAGCCAAAGTCAGCAGCACATGGGCAAAATTAATAGATATATACAAAGTCTGGGTACATAGCTCATAAATGCTTTTTTTTTTCATTTCAAGAAAAAAAGGAGCAACCATTCATTTTAGTCTTGCATAAGACTAAATATTTGTCAATTTGGCAACTGTCTTCCATTTTGGATAGTTGTTTCTACCAGAAATAAAAAGGCATAAGTTGAGGTTATTGAAAGAATCACTAAAAAGGAAAATCTTGATCCTGGAGTGAAGATGAGTAAATTTCTCTTTACTTATTTCCAGCTACTTAGCTGTTGAGATGTATATTTTATACTCTTCCTCATTTTACATTTTCCAGCAATCTCAGGCAATCAGAATTATTCTTCAAAGAATTACTTTAGCAGTTAGTCTAAATTATCAAAATATAACGTGTTTTTTGTAGGAGGTAACCAATTGTAGTTCCAGTATTTTTTTTTTATAGCACATATCAAGTCATACAAAGGAAAAAAAATTCAGGTTGCTTCCACCTTTTTCACTGTCCTTTGAGATTAATACTGTAAATGGCTTCTAGTTTAAACATCTGTTTTCATCTGCAGACCCATTCGGATTTGGGATGTAAGTTTGAAGAAAAATTTCTAAGAATAGGGGTTATTATTAATTTAAGAAAAATCTATCAGACAGTAATTGATAAAAAGGAAATAATGCAGCTTCCTAGCATCTATTCCTAAATCAAAAAGCATATTTTCCTGTCATTTGCAGTTTCAGAATTAGTTTGCATAGAACAGCAACTGGCTTATTAAAAGCATGTATGTTGAATGTTTTGCTGCCCTCACCAGGACACCATATAATTTTGCATTTTATTTGGCAAACTCCTAGTTAAACGGACTGACAGTCATATTCCTTGCAATAAATCAGCTATAATGAACAGTTCAGTGATTTATGTCACATGATATATGTACAACTGCTATCAGCTCAAATTGTTTTAACAGAAATTAGCAGAGGTCCAGTTGATCAAAGACCTACAAAAATATGGAATAAAAACAAACTTCCTGGAAATGTCTAAGGCAGATATTTTAAAATCTATTGATGCAGAATCAGAAAAAAGTGATCATTCACTCATTGACTAAAACAATAAATATATTAGCAAGCTTTCCTTGTGGAGATACTTCTTTCTGCGGAAGAGCTGGGATGCAAAACTCACTGTTTTATCCTCAATGTTTACATCTCTGATCATACTCTAAATAGAAGAGAAAAACATCAGCTTGTTAGCAAAAAAATGTTCAGCTGGTGGCAGAAGCATATCTCTAATGAAAGCAGAGGGAAAAGTTCATTGCCATTAAGATGATATTTTAGAGAATTTGTAACTATAGTACTATAACACTTCCCTGTGGCAATGAATTATATAGACTTTGGCACATAAAATACTCTTTGTGGTTGATTGTAACCTGTAGACTTTTCTTCAAGTTCACATATTTTACAAATTTCAGTGATTGGGAACCCATTGCTTCTACTTTAAGATGGCTGGTGAATCCGTGTAGTATTCCTTGATCACTGAATTACCTCATTTTTAACTTGATTGAAAATTTTTCATTAAGGTAAACAAATTATTAGTTATAGACTTATTTAAACGAAATCTTCACTGAAACTCAGATTCTTTCTGTAGCAAATCTTCTGTTATTTACAAATGTTATAAGGCAATAATCTTAAAAAGACACTGTTTTAAGAATAAATTTTTTAGCCTGGGTTTGAAATCTGAAAGAGATAAAAGCAAATACATTTCTCTAGGCAGATCATTGATCATTAATGGATAACATGAAGTTCAACAGTAAACGATAAACATTCTCTCTCCTTGTCTTTTTTTGCACTGAAATAAAACCCTTGCATGAGAATTGACAGATTAGCTAACAAGTTCCGTAGTCTGAGGAACTAGGAACAAGCCTTCAAGCTACACCAGGGATCATATTTGCCCCACAGTAGACAGAATCTAAAATAAATGTTCTAATATCAGATGGATCAGCCTCCAAAATTTTTCATCATATTTAGTCTCTACGGTACTACTAAAACTAGAAGCAAAAGACTTTATAATTATTTTCCTGTAAATGCATAGCATGCATGCAAAAAAAAAAAAAGGTAAAGATTAAATCCCCAGATATCTCTGAACAGCTGGTTTTTTAAAGATAGGACATCTATTCCATCCAAATATATCTCCAAGAAGCTTATATAGCTGAAATGCTAACTTTGGTATTGTTCCTTCCAGACTTCATGCTACACCATCTAAGAAATCTGTTTCCAATCTAGGACAACAAAAAGAGTCATTGTCTTCAAAAGCACTGCAAAGAGACTCCAGAATGGAGGGCCCCAGGTTTTGTCAATCTCTGGGTCTGGTTTTGACTTTTAAAAAGTCACAAAGGTTGTATACAGTAACTTTGGACATGCTGCCTGAACAGAATAAGGGCAGTAAAAGTCATCACACAGGAGCTCTAAATCAGCATAAATGGTTCGTTTACTTTCACCTTTCTACCTTGTGCAGAGTGGCATCTAGAAGAAAGAGGAACAGCCAATGTATGAAGAATGCTGTTTAATCCCTGAAAGGAGAGTTTAGAATTGTTTTTTTCTTCATCCTTCTAATTTGCATTAGGACTGGGCCAAAAAATACAACAGATGACTTGTGGTTTTCTTTTTTCTCTCTCCTGGTCTGCCTTCAGTAGGTCTGTGGGGAAGGAGAACAAACTTTTATTAGTCCTTTCCCCAAGCTGAGCTGTGGTTTCCACAGCCTGACATGTAAAAAAATACTAGAACAACCAGAATGACTTGCCCCCCCCTCCCAGTGTAGCTTGCCAGCAGTACTGCAGTAAGGGAGAACTCTCATTACAACATGGGTACTACTGGAAATCCAACAGGGCTATTGAAAAACATTTGGAGAAGTCCAAGTCCCTCTGCCCCCCACCTCATCTCATTTCTGAACAGCTGGATAGAATAAAATATTTTGCTTAAAGATTGCAAAGGAAATTTTATGTGCCCAAATTAGACTTGTTTACTTTTTTTGGTTTAACAGGATTGACTTCAAGGGCCGCAAGTGGAAGCTGGGCTACAAGTTGGGAACTTCACTGCCATATATATTTAAAAAGAAGCACAGACACATTCTGCTTTGTTTGGTTGTTTTTGTTTGTTTGTTTGCTTCACCTTGTCTACTTTTCACTTAGCCATCACAGGATTTGCATGTCCGCCTCTGGAGGATATTCTAGCAGTTGCATCTGGGCCTCATGGTGAGTTCCACAGGCATTTGTATAGATTTTCTTCATTTGCCTCTGGCTCTGCTATCCATTGTCCAAGCTGCTTTTTGCTTCCTGTTCTCAGTTCTTTTCTTCCAAGTTTTAAGTTGAATACAGTGACGAGTGAACTTTCTAGCCAAATACATCATATAAACTGTTTTATAACTGTTTTTCTGGTTGTGGTATTTTAGCTTGGGTTTGATAGCTTTTCATTTGCTTTGGTTTGGTTTGGTTTGTTTGTTTGCTTTTCACCCTGTTCCTTAATATCTGCAACATTATGTCACTATATCACTTCCAAAAGGTACCAGGATGCTGTATACTGATATCTTCTACCAACCTGCCTGGATTAACATAATGTTTAACAGCATGGACTTCCTCCCACTGTGTCTTTTCTTCAACCTACAGGAGCCACTTTAAAAGGTGACTGGAAATACAGTAATAGTAATTTAAACACTGATATGGTCCACGACTTTCTTGCTGGCAGTGAAACAAGAGTGACAGTCGGTGTTAATGTCCAGTAAACTTGAAAGCTGTGCAGCAAAAATTGACACCTGGCATTTCAGATTGGGTAGAAAGATATCAGATGATCCTATAATCATCAGAAGAAAAATGTGCTTGTTACCACTGACCTGGAATTTTCTCTTATTGATCATGTAGACATGAAAAAATATGGGTTTTTTTAGTTACCTTTGATAAACATCCCTGAAATGTTTCTTACAGTTCATGATTAAACAACTGATCTCTCATGATCCTGTTAAACAACATAATAAAGGAATTTCTGAGCACATAACAGCATAACAAGTGTATTTGACTATAAGAGTAAAAGATAAATACATATCTCAGGACAATTTTCCCCCATATAATTATCATAACATTATGTAGCAGTAGCAATATGGTACTTTCTCCACAATATGTTTGTGTTTCTTTTTGCCTTATCATTTTTTACTTTAAAAAAGTAAAAAGCATTAAATAGAATAAATCTGACCATAATCTGTTAGCTGATCTTAAAAAAAGGTCTTGCTTCTTAATAATTTATATTATCTGTACTATATAGATGTTTACTGCAGTAGTATTGCACTTAGATATGTGACAGTACATCTGGAAATTCTACCAGCATTCCAAAGCCAAATTATGCTTCTGAATGGGGCCCATTTCTTATCCAATGGAGAAAAAGAGCCAAATAAGGTTTAGGTATCAAAGTTTAGCTGCTGCAACATCTAATGGTTAGATACCCAGCCACCAAAGTTGAAGCCAGAGCCATGAGTAAGGTATCCACATGCTTTATAATGTATACAGGGACTTACTCAGAGTGGTGCCTTTCATAAAGAGATTTTAGACAGTGTAATATTGTAGGTGTTTTGAATACAATAAATATTGTAAGTGAAAATATTCCTGAAATTAGGACACTTGGTGTAAAGCTGTAAAAGAACTCACTAGGAAAGGATGCTGGAAGATTTCTTTCATTCATCCTTCAAAGATTAGCTCATCCATTTAAGGTGGATTTATTCCATTTATTTATTTATTTATTTGGATGGATGGATGGGATCTTTTAGTAGGGAGTAGAAAAAGAATAATATGGGCTTGGTCTTTTTAGATATGTGTTAGGACAGCGATGCAGGCAGTTGGTGACCCAGTGGTCTGTTCTACACTCTGCAGAAAAGAATATAAACCAGTATGCATCTGTCACATTGAAAAGTTCACAGGCCTACAAGGAACACATATTATATATTGCACAATGCAAAATCTGAGTTCTTTTCTCTGCTCCCAGAATGGTTTGGATATTTTTTCATGAACAGGAGATGGGACTAAAAACATGAGAGCTTCTTTGACACAGTGACTGAATGCCAAGACTTCTACTTCCAGACTACTGAAACGTACTCAAATGTCTGTTTTCTGCTCTTCCCAAGGACTATATACAGAAGTTAGGAAAACATAAAATTATATGGCACATGAGTGTGGGTTTTTCAGATTTCAGTTTTGGATTTAGCACCTTGGCGTTTCTGAAACCTGTGTTCTTGTTTAAGGTATTTTCTGTGCATTGATTTAAGTTTTATCTTTTCCTTTTTTTCTTCTTTTTAATAATAAAGTACTGCCTCCAAACCAAATCTTGTCAAACAATTCAACATTTTATTAGTTTTATGGGAAACTGTTTCTATTTTCTCTGAAGGTAAATTATCATTTGGGAGTCAATGTAAGAATGAAAGGAAAGATAGAAAGTAGAGAATAAAGTAAAATGATAGAAAATATAATAGAAGACGATACAATACAATGTAATAAAATAGAAATGAAAGCTTTTGCTTGTGTGAGAACCTTCACAAATGATAAAAGGAACATCACGTTTTCTCATCAGCATGTTTCCAGCCCCCTAGACACCAACATGGTTCTGGTGATCCTCCTGCTCAAACACATTAATCAGTGTCCCTATTATCTGCTGCTAATCTTTTATACCTAACCTTTTGTGCCTAAACAAGTGTCAGGATTTAATTGACTGATTGTGTGCCATTTCAGACGCCCTACTTCTGAGGAATGTTGGCAGTTTTGATACAATCTCCATGGAGGCCTGAAAACATTGGGCAATGGGAAGCAGGGAGCACTGCAAGAGCTTGTGTCGCTTTTGTATGGGCCATGCTTGGCACTGGCCCACTCACACAGAACATACATCATCAAAGGTATCACATACAGGAAAAGGATATCTTGGGATCTTTAGCTATTTTCAGATACCTTTAGGTCTTGCTTAATATAAATAGAGACATTTTTGTGGTTAAGGTAATTCTTTGCCAAGACTATTTTTTGCTTTACTACTTTATTATGCTATGAGAAATTAAACCAGAATTCTGCTATGCCCAAAGCCTAGATGGTGATGAGAGATGCAGATGGTGAGTTCAGGCCCATATCCCAAACTGTGACTCAGACAAAAGGGATTAAATTACACTCTATGTCCCTAGACATGAAAAGAGCAACTGAAATTTTGATAATGAATGGTACTGAGTTATTTGGTTCAGCAGATTATGGACAATATGAATAGTGCTTTTAAAAATAGTGATACATGGACCTGTAAGGTCTTATGAAGTATATAAAAGGAGTCTGTGAAAGACAAGTAAGAAAAACAATCCATTAATCCAACTGTCAGTAGGTTTAACTTTTTTATGAAGGATCCAATCAAAATTCTGTAGAGGTCTGTAGACTGAAGGAGGCTGAAACCCACTGTTGCAGAGGAACATAGATGTTGTAATAGTTAACATCCGTTAGGAGAAATGGACCCAAAAGTAAAGAAAGAAACAGAAATACTTTTAATCAATATAGAAATTATAAAAGCTTTTTTTAGATTCAAACACATTGCCATCAGTTAGGATTCTTTATTATACCTTTTGTATACTAGAGGAACTAAGGACCATTTTTTGACTTTTCATGCACCTGAAGTGATGATACTGTTTTTACCTCAAAATGACCAGCAGTTATTAATAGCTTAATCAAGAAGCATAATCCAAGGCTAACAGATATTCATATTTTACAGTTCATTTATCCCTTTAAAACTTAAAGCATCTTGGTGACTAACATTAAATCTTTTTTACCACAGCTAATGATGTCCATTAAACTGAAATCATAACAACCTGCACTTAAAGTATTGAAATCACAACTAATATTAGTACATATTTTTCTTCATCAGAAGAAAAGCTTTATCCTTCAAAAGCAAGACATCAGTGATTTTTACCAAGTACTTTAGCAAAACATAGATATCAGATTTAGAAACCTGCATCCTATTAAAAATAATGAGAATTAGATGCCTAAAATCCAGTGTGGATCTGGACTGTAAATCTTGAAGCTTGACAGAAATGTATTATTTTAATGAGGTCAAAATCAACACAAAAAGCATGTAATGGAAGTTGACCTAGAACAATAGAATATTAAGTTAGCAAAGAACAACAGGCTATTTAGTGCTGGCTCCAAAGATCAATTCTTATCAAAGCTCAACCTGAATGGAAACCTGTAGTAATAGGTTCTCTAACAACTTCTTCTAAAGATCACTAAAGATAATTTTTCCAATCTGTTTCAGAACAGGTTTTCTTACTGAGTACACTCTACTGGCAGCTTACTCACTTTTAAATTAAGGTTCTACTGAGCCACATGTGAGAAAATTTGCTGTGACTCAGAATGCATAGGAGGATATATTCTGAGTACCTCTGCCAGCCAAAGCTGTGAGAGTATTCCAGAAGAAAAAATGTAACCACTCTGGTAGCAGTTGATGATCATATTGAGGATTTTAAATATTCTCTGGAAACTGACCAAAAATGCACAGCCAAAGAATAAATAAAAACTAAAATAGAAATATTCTTGACACAGTGAACAAAAATTCCAAAATATACATTTAAACCATATTCTGAAACCAACACGGATCCTAGAGCAGCAGTGACAAAGGCTATCACTAAGATGTACCAGTTAATAAATACACTATTCATTCTAAGCTGCAATAAGTTTTCTCAGAAATGGCTCCATGATGTCAGGGAGCAAAATGGTATATACTGATATACCAGAAAGAAACATTTACAAATCTTTAGGATGGTATGGTGCCATTTAAATGCATAAAAATAAGTGATTCTTCAATCAGTAGACAGTAATCCTGTGAATTCCTTGAGAAGAATTCCTTGTGGGTGCAAAAAATTACACAGGCCCAAAAAGACCATTTTGAACCAAAAAGAACCCCAACAGTGAGGGGACAAAATGTGCAAAACAAAATCCAGCTCAAGAAATCCTCTCATCTGAAAATTACAGGAAAATGGAAGAATATTAGGTGGGAATATCATGTTTTTGCTGTTCTTACTTTTCCCTAAGCATCTGTCTATGGCTACTGCTGTGTGATCTGTATATTGGTGACCTTAGATTTGATTCTCTACCTTGTTCTTATAGCTGTGTAGCAATGCAATCAACCAGTAATAAAAGAAAATCAGACACAGCCCTCTTGAAAAGATGCAGCTTACAACTACTACATCTATAACCTCCCTTAAAGGAGTCCCCTTCATCATTTTTCCAAATATATCTGCTAATGTAAAAAAATCATTAGACTCTTACATGAAGTGAATTGTAGACAGTAATACCTTGGCTGCACCCTACTATCACAAAGCAGAAGAATATCTTTGTAGCCTTAATATGTAGTCATTTATTTTTTAAATGGAAATATATCTTTTACAACACAAGATGACAAAGAGAAAGTATTCACTCAAGTGCTGCATGTGTCTATCATTCTGAAGTCATTTCTCACTTGTTCTGTGCACTAGAAGTACATCGTTCTCTTAATGCTGTCGGTGTAACATTAAACAATGTGAGGAGATACGAAAAATGAAAATAAATAATTTTAAAAGTCCTACTTATAAAAATCTGTTCTGTCACAGGAGAGAGGAGATAACTGAAGGAGAAGGAAGAGAAAAAACCTCTGCAGCTTTGATGTGGTTAATACTGATACACTAGGTTGAAGACGGATTCCAGACTTTCATAAATAAACTGAAGTTTAAAACAGGGGAAAGATATTACTACTAATGGTATTTTACTGTTAATGGTATTTCACTATCAAGTGTGTTTTTCAAAATAGTCTCCTTCATCATTGTGCCAGTACAGAAAGGTACTTAAGTTTTTGCATTTTATTTTTAACACGAATAATAAGCAAAGCATTTAGTTAAAGATCTTGCAGAACTTGTGCCTGTACTTTTAGTTTAAAAAACAAGTGATTTTGTCAAGCAGCATTTTAATCTGTGGAAGCATCTATGGCATAGGAAGAGGTCTAAACTGAACATTTAATGGTGCTACCAGGACCACACAGTTCAAATGTAAACAACATACTACCAACAAAAAATGGCTTTGACAAAAATGGTGATACTACAGACAGATTTTCTATAAACATTGAGATAAGAAGATAATAAACTAGCTAGGGCAAGGCAATTTCTAATGAGAACCTAGAATCTCCAGAAAAAGCCATGGAGACTTTAAAGCAATCTTGTGCATTGGTTAGTTGTGCAAAAATAATCATAAAAGCCCTACAGATGATTGTTTAAGCCAAAAGAAACTTAGCAAATTTAAAGTGTCAAATGTGTATATTTTGTTCTTAACTTTGTAAGAAATCAATGGCAGAGTGGTTACAATTAGACATGGCTCCATTGTGTCTAGATTCTTACAAAAGCAAAGCTCAGCAGATACCATGGTCTGTATTTTAACGCCTAGTGTCTTTAAAGTACTACTTGTGATGCCATCACAGTATTTAGAAGTTACCATTGCCATTTTTATTGATAAATTTCCAGAGGGAAGTTTTAATAAAGCCACTGGAATAAGGCAGAATGGAGATCAGCCTCTGGAGTATAATTTGGTTGGATAAATGCTCTCTTAGAGAACTTTACCTACGTATAATGACTATAAGGGGAACCTAGAGGACCACTCTTACAGCTTAGGCAGATCAGCTCTATAGAAACCTGGGAGAGCTGTTGTCATCACAAAGCTCTCAGGTAAAGCCAAGAGATGTGCTGAGTCTCAGCTGTGGCAGATGTGTTTGCCAGAACCTGAGAGCAGAATGCATAACACGAAGCACAAGTAAAGTTAATCTGACGTTGCTAATACTGCTAAAATGCATTTCAAAAGTGAGAGTACACAGTAACAGACAGATACATGCATAAACATAAACATACACACAGTACACAGACTGGTGGAAGCAAAGATTTGTGTTTCATTCTTACTTCAGTATCACTGGCCTGTTCCTGATGAGTTAATGCTTGTTGTCAATATGTCTTACAGGAAAAAATAAATAGCAAGCCCATGCACCATGAGGAAATAGTCTGTGACTTCAAAGTAAAAGAGGTCAGTCAATACGTTTTACCAAGGTCTTTGTGTTATTTGCAAAGGATGTAATAGTTGTTTAGGATGTTTTGATCGATACATTTGACACACTAAGCATTTCAAAATCATATCAGCAGCCTACAAGTCTCCAAAGGGATTTCTGGGCATTTTCTTTTACATAAGCTTAGGCCCTAATGTCCTTCCTGAATGTGACGAACGATTTAAGTATTTCTATTGTGCTAGCTGTCTTGTATCCACATTCCTTTGAGAATTTCGTACTCAGCAGTATGACTGCTTTCTGTTCAAGTCCATGAGGGCTGTTATTTATTATTTTTATATTACCCACGGGTATGATTAGTACTTTGCAGAAACATGGATACTGTACCAAAGAAATTATGTATTAAATGAGTTCAAATGTAGCAGAAAAAAAAAAGGAGGAAAATAAGTGTAAGAATTATCCCTCATGTAAATTTGAGCTACAGTGGGGTTTTTTTCCTCTTTTTTCTTCATATAGACTTTATTTTTTTTCATATTTCTGCACACATACAGGAACGTATACTCACATGGACGTTCTTTTAAATTCTTTCTTCCTGTCTTTTTTAACTCCAGAATGTTCCTGCTTATCCACACAATACTATTAGGATATTCTGAGAGTTTGTCCATGTATGTGAATGTATATACAAACATATACACATGCACACATATATATGTACATATACATTAATAGCTTAATCAAATGATATACGATTTCAGTGCCATTTCAGGTATCCTAGATTATCCTGCCACTCCAGAGGATATGGCTTTCTCTTAAAGCCTGTGTCAGCAAGATGTCACGCAAGTCAACAGGTATCTTTCATATACTAGAACATCTAAAAAAGGTATTAAGTGCTTATGGGTGATTTCTTCCCTTAATCTCTGTTGAGCATAATGGGAGCTCAAGCAACTAGTTCATATAAAGGTACCCTCATTGTAGACACATAAAGTTAGGGCAAGTTGAATCCCACCCAGATGCCTAATCGTAGATGTCTAATGTCATTTTATATGCTCAAAGTTGTTCCACCTTTGTCCAGTTGTCATTTCAGAAGAGGATGTATCTCCTTTGGGTCCTGTGTCATATCTACCAATTCTAAAGAGATATCTTGGATGCTCAATAATATCACAAGAAATATAGAATGTGTATAATTTTAAAATTGAATCCCATCCCTAAGGTCTTTCTTCATTTAGTAAAGATTCTATCAATCAAAAAGAAAGGGGATGACATGTACAGATATCCTTGCTTTTTCAAAAGTTTCAGGCAGCGGAACAGCTGTGATTACATTAAAAAAAATTCCTATTCTCGATTTTATTTTACTAACTTAAGCACCTAAGAATTAGATGTCTGAATCTTAGCTAGGCAATTCATAGTTCCTTATAGGCAACGAAGAAAGCAAGCGTCTCCTGGGAGTCACTCTTTTAATCTATCATGGGTAGATAGAATGAGATGAGCTGTATTCTGAAGGTGTTTAATTCTATTGACTATACAGAGAGCTTAAGATAACTAGCTCAGGCTTAAATAGCTAATTTTATACTTCTAAATTTGACAGACTAAATTTTTTCTTTGCTTACTTTCTTCTTTTCCCAGAGAAAAGTTTCCACTGCATGGATGCAGAGCTGTAAGGCTAAGCTCTCTTCACTGGTGAATAGGAGCTGTCAGCTCCAAAGGAGTAAAAGATATTGAGGTATGGTTTAGAATATCCAGAACCTGCAAGATTTCTTTCCCATATTGTTTCTGCAGAGAAAAATTCAGGCTGAAATAAAATTTATAAAAAATGAAAACTTTGTGATTTTAATAAATATACCAAGGTTGGATTGTCTTTCAATTGTTTCTTCAATCACACACAAATTTCCATAATATTGAAACATCAGACTTGCTTGTGAAGCAACACTACAGAATTTTTCTTTTGCTTATTTTATGTTCAGTCCTACTTTGTCCTTAATAAAGTGGAAGGTACATACCTCTTGCACCCAGAAATTAGTAAAACTACAAAGTTAATTAAAAACCCCCCTATTATAACATTCATTTTTTTTCTTCATGAATAACTATAGTGGTAATCTGTTCATCTCTTCTGCTTGTCTGATACGTTGAGATATTGATGCAATAATAATAAAAAAGAGAGAAACTCTTCTGCTACAAGCAGAGCAAAACTGTTGCCACAGAAGTCTCCTTTAAAATCCTGTGAACCAAAACTAACTTTAGCAAAAGACAGCTGCTTGCTCATGTGAAAAGAAAATAAGTTAATGCTGGAGCAAATTTAGAATAATTTATGTAAATCAAGAAGTACCTCCAGTAGGGAGGGAGAGAATAAAGAATCCACAAAAAGATTGAAAAGAAGACAGTGACGGACACAAAAAGAATCATATGAGATAATTCTGCAAGTTCACCACACTCTGTACACAGACCAGCCATGAAAAGCAAAGAGAATGATTACTTCAGAACACAATGAAAAATCATCTAAGGTCACTGTTACAAATACATTCTCCTGGGCCCTCCCTTATCATGACCAGAACATAAGTACTTAGCAGTTTTCTAAATTTTTTTTTCTTTTTTCTCCCCACCCTCTGCAAGGGACAGAAATGTTTCCAATCTGAGCAACAGCCACAGCTCACATACTGGTAAGACAAGTGTTCTCCCATTGGGGTTTACTTGCAAAACTGTAATGGGCTCAGAAAACTGCTTTACACAATTTTTTTTTCTTTTAATGAAAAAGTTGTCAGATAGTGTTTGGAATAAAACAAAAATGTCAGTCTTCAGGACAGATAGAAAGAATGAACAGAACCATCTAACTACAAGAGGAAAATTCTGTCTATTAAATGGAATAGATCAAAAGAGTTGCGATCTATTATTCCTTGTACCAATGAGGGCTCCACATCATAGCCCAACAAATTACATACCTTTCAAAGCAATAATGATAGGAAAATGAAAATGGCAGGACATTAGTTGTAGGGAAACTACTACTTCATGTGCTTGAAGGTATTACAATGACTTCATGAAAAGATAGCAGGAATATCTATAAAAAGTGCATTGATTTGAAACAAAAGCATTAAAAAAATCAAAAGGCTAAATCAAATATACTTTTTATATATATATACATAAATTTATATAAAATAAACTCTTTTGACTATAAGCATAAAAACAAAACAACCTCTTTTTTTCCCTATTCCCAAGTTTATCTGCACATAAAATTTGTTGGTTTTTTTTAACAACAACAACAAAAAGGTAAATAAACTGTATTGTGTAATCCAACGTAAGCAGCCTAAAGGTAAAACTGATGCAATACAACACAAGATCAGTCTCTTATTTTCTGTACCTATGTGCTTTATTTGTCAGTGAGTAGTGACAAATATCATATATTAGCTTAAAACAGAGTCAAGACTGTAAGAAAAGAGATATTTTCTTTTTGGTCAAAGGTAATTATGAACAATGTTAATAGCTGAAATGAAAAGTGCATTCTATTTCATGTGTATAAATCTGCAATGAAACAAACTTTTAGACTTATCAGTCTAAATAAAATATCTATTTAATTAGATGTATAGACAACTGTATTTCTTGTTTGTAAGAAAATTTCCATCTCTTTGTGCTAGAATAAAGCCAAGTAAAACCATTTTGTCTGTTGTGACTCCGTTTTCCTTAAATAAGAAAATCACATACTGGTTTCTTTCTCTTTCTTAGCCCACTCCTTTAATGAACAACCACAATCATTTTGAAACAAAGAGATGCATATTTGATCAGGCCCTTGATTACAGTTGATGAATACTGTAAAAAGTTGTGAGACAATGTAAAATAAGGACATGACTGATACAGTAAATAAACAAGAGACAAGACATCACAGATTCAGAATTTAGCCAGGAAAGTAGCAACTAAGCAAACAGAAGCCAGTTTCACCTGAATTCATCCATAAGAAAGGTATTTAAATATAGTCAATGAGACACTAATAATATTGCAATATAGAAGCCAAAACTAACATGAAGAAAAATCTGAGCACAGGCAAATGGGTACTGAACACTCTTCAAACTGCAGGAATTCTAAAGACTGGTGGTTTGTGTCTTACAGCTCTCACCAGGTTGGCCTGAGGTTATGAAGAAGCAGCTACTTAGATCGTATCTCTCCCACATTGCATTGTTACTCTGTTTCATTTAAGCTGGAAATAAATCAGTATATCTCAGTATCACAGAATCACAGAATCGTATAGGTTGGAAAAGACCTTTAAGATCATCAAGTCCAACCGTAAACCTAACACTAACCAAGACCACCACTATACCATGTCCCTAAGCACCTCATCCAAATGTCTTTTAAATACCTCCAGGGATGGCGACTCAACCACTTCCCTGGGCAGCCTGTTCCAATGCTTGATAACCCTTTCAGTGAAGAAAAATTTCCTAATATCCAGTCTAAACCTCCCCTGGTGCAACTTCAGGCCATTTCCTCTTGTCCTATCACTTGTTACCTGGGAGAAGAGACCAACCCCCACCTCTCGACAACCTCCTTTTAGGTAGTCATAGAGAGCAATAAGGTCTCCCCTCAGCCTCCTTTTCTCCAGGCTAAACAACCCCAGTTCCCTCAGCCGCTCCTCATCAGACTTCTGCTCTAGACCCTTCATCAGCTTCGTTGCCCTTCTCTGGACATGCTCCAGCACCTCAATGTCTCTCTTGTAGTGAGGGGCCCAAAACTGGACACAGGATTCGAGGTGCGGCCTCACCA
The DNA here is from genome assembly GCF_035582795.1 of Mycteria americana. Lineage (NCBI taxonomy): Eukaryota > Metazoa > Chordata > Aves > Ciconiiformes > Ciconiidae > Mycteria > Mycteria americana. The sequence continues at coordinate 171,643,684 of NC_134365.1, read as the reverse complement.
GTGCCGAGTACAGGGGCATGATCACTTCCCTAGTCCTGCTGGCCACGCTATTTCTGATACAAGCCAGGATGCCATTGGCTTTCTTGGTCACCTGGGCACACTGCTGCCTCATATTCAGATGGCTGTCAACCAATACTCCCAGGTCCTTTTCTGCTGGGCAGCTTTCCAGCCACTCTTCCCCATGCCTGTAGTGTTGCATGGGGTTGCTGTGGCCCAAGTGCAGGACCTTGCACTTAGGCTTGTTGAACCCCATACAATTGGCCTCGGCCCATCGATCCAGCCTGTCCAGGTCCCTCTGTAGAGCCTTCCTCCCCTCGAGCAGATCAACACTCCCACACAACTTGGTGTCATCTCAAACTTACTGAGGGTGCACTCGATCCCTTCGTCCAGATCATTGATAAAGATGTTAAACAGAACTGGCCCCAACACAGAGCCCTGGGGAACACCACTTGTGACTGGCCGCCAACTGGAGTAAACTCCATTCGCCACCACTCTTTGGGCCCGGCCATCCAGCCATTTCTTTACCCAGAGAAGAGTACACCCATCCAAGCCATGAGCAGCCAGTTTCTCCAGGAGAATGCTGTGGGAAACTGTGTCAAAGGCTTTACTGAAGTCTAGATAGACAACATCCACAGCCTTTCCCTCATCCACTAGGTGGGTCACCTTGTCGTAGAAGGAGATCAGGTTGGTCAAGCAGGACCTTCCTTTCCTGAACCCATGCTGGCTGGGCTTAATCCCTTGGTTATCCTCTACATGCTGTGTGATAGCACTCAGGATGATCTGCACCATCAGCTTCCCTGGTACCGAGGTCAGGCTGACAGGCCTGTAGTTCCCCGGGTCCTCCTTCCAGCGCTTCTTGTAGATGGGCGTCACATTAGCTAATCTCCAGTCATCAGGGACCTCCCCAGTTAGCCAGGACTGCTGGTAAATGATGGAAAGGGGCTTGATGGGCACATCTGCCAGTTCCTTCAGTACCCTCGGGTGGATCTCATCAGGCCCCATAGACTTGTGAGTGTCTAAGTGGTGCAGCAGGTCACTCACCATTTCCCCCTGGATTATGGGGGCTCCATTCTGGTCCCCGTCCCTATCTTCCAACTCAGGGGGCTGGGTACCCAGAGAACAATTGGCCCGGCTATTAAAGACTGAGGCAAAGAAGACATTAAGTACCTCAGCCTTTTCCTCATCCATGGTCACTGTGTTCCCTCCCCTGTCTACTAGGGGATCTTGCTTATCATTATCAGACTGGATCTTGCTTATCATTATTGCCTTCTTATTATTTTTGGTTTAATGTTTGAAATTGGTTATGGTTTTTATATTTTGACCCAAGATTTGGATCATGTAAGTTAGACATCGTAATTCCTTAAAAAAAAACCCAAACCACCAAAAGCAAATAATTCATGTCAGTTAATTTTAGATAGTTAAAAAGGGAAAGAGTTGTTACAAAGACTGATTTCTCTGAATTGTTTTGGATAGTGATTTTAGGATGGAATTATTTTTTTCTTTGGAAACACTGATTTTATCTTTTGCTTAAAAAGATAACTAGCCTTAACTTAGCATTTGAGCATGTGAGATGCATGACACCTTGTAAGCTGCATGCACCTGGGTTCCCTTGATAGTCCATTAAGTTAGACTAATCCAAAGCATAAGCCAAAAAGTCCATGTGCTCAATGAAGCACTGCCTAGAGCTAGCTGAAAGAAATGTTCAATATTGATGAGTGCACTTCAGTAGGTACTGAACTGAACGTGTGCATTTATCAAAAGTAGCCATTGTTCGTATCCATCAGTTAAGTAACAGAAAGCTGCTAGGGTGCTGTGCTCAGAAATGTGAAACCTGGGTTCTATTTTTCTCCAAAACCTGAGGAAAATTCAACTTCTCTCAACTCCAGGAAATGTCTTAACCATTAGACTATAAGGTGTTCTGGGAAGAGGTGCTACCGTTTCCTCTGTTTGAAGCTGGGTCACTATACAGTCACAAATGTAGGAGTCATACAGGATGAATGGATTGTGCCATTGACAAATGATTAGACAATTTGCTTAGGAGCAGGGAGCTATAGGGTCAATACAACATCTCTCAATATATATTTTGAATTAGTCAATCATTAGTTAAAGAAATAGACAAAGGGAGATATAGTGTGTTACATTTAGTTGGTCCACCCAACTAGAATGTCTTACAGAATAAAATATAGAAGTTTTTTCAAGGGTGGAGGCCAAATAAAAGGCCACGAAAAAGTAACAAGGGTTTGGAAGAGAAGATAAACAGCCTTATATAATAAGCACTGCATGAATCATAAAGTGAGTCATAACACTGGATAGTTCACATTAAGAACAAGTTGATGTTTTTCACGTCTGTATTCTTAAAAAGATACTATGGCGCATTTACTCCCATTTGTATTTCTACATGTTTTAATTAGGATAATTATCCAGCAATGCGAAATTACTCTCCTTCACATATATAGAAACTTGTAGAAGCCAAATAATAGAAATGTAGATTTTTCCTTCTCATAGGAATATTTGCTTTCTGGAATATGCTGTTTCTTCTGGTACAAGATTTCTCAGCAGTATCATTCATAAGGTGGGGGATTTCATGGCCTTTATTCATTCTTCAGAGAAATTAACTCAATTTTTTCAACATTTTGGTTGCATCTTAACTGTGGACCATGCATACTCCAGTCCTGGTCCCTGATCCTCTGGATGGGGAGAGCTGTTAGTACACATCACAGTTCCCACCTGCATGTACTTTTGATTTCCCTTCTAGTTGAATCTAAGGAGGAAGTAAGATGATGCACACTTGGGTCTCACACTAAAAGGAGGTCAGGATGCCTCTAGCCTCAACAGCTGAAAATCAATCCCAGAGCCCCCATTTTAGCCTCTATGACTCATTTTTACTTCTGCCTATCTAGAACCACTGCTATGGGAAATGGCTTGCCATTGGGCATCCAGAATACATTATCGACTAAGTCCTTCACCGAGGAAGTACATCTATGGCAAGACACAGGGACAATTTATGGAGAATATATTTCTTTCCTTACCACATTTTTACATTTCCTGAAGCAATTTGGGAGTTTCTGCAAAGAGAGGAAATCCCTTGAGATTATGGAAAAAATGTTGATATACTGCTCCATTCTGTTTTCACTTCCTTCTTTCTGGGTGTCACAACAAAGACGTATGTAGGACAAATATGTAGTTATTTAGAATGGATTTTGGGGAGTGAAAGAAGTTATACAGTAGTAAGTAGCTGTCCATATTCCAGTAGGCAGAGATAATACATGGCTGGTAAAAGTGAAAATATTTTAGCAGTCTCAAATAAGTTTCCAGAAGTTATGTTCCATCTTGTTACTGTTCTGATAGAAGCAGGAAAAGATATTTCATTTCCTCCCCCTTTAACACAGGAGTAATTTACGATGCTTTACAGCTTGTTGTGTTTTGTCACTTTTACTCTGCATTCCTATTCTCTTTTTTTTCCTTTGCCTTTCTGTCTGGGAGTACTTCTGACATACATCACTGTCACAGGCTGCATGAGCATTAGCCCTACTAACTTTAATTAGCTTCTCCATTTTATTTTTTATTAAACCAAGAACCCAAAGATGGAAATTGTTTAAATTGTTAGAAATTGATTAACTTGCTATTGATGGCTTGACTGGTTTTCTTGTTTCTTTCTTTTTTTTTTTCTAAATTAAAAAATCCCAATAATTCAGAGTTCTAACCATCAGTACCTTTTCTTCATATTATACATTTTAGAGAGAAGTGAAATTCCACTTCACAGAAGCAGCATTTTTCCTATAGGTTTTCAACAGAACCAGAATATGTATATTCTGGAATAGCTGGACAGGATGATGAATAGTGCTGTATGAAGTGCTAATGAACAGCAAACATAAAAAGGAAATTGACAGTCAGTGGAAATGGCAAAAAGCCTACTTATGAAACGCAGCAGTGATGTTGTTCTAAGATTTTTGGAATCTGCCTAAATTCTACGGCTCTATCTACATTATTATTCCCATTTCTTCCTCTTCATTCACATTTTGCCTCTAAATTGGAGTGCAGTATGCCTACGCAGTCCTTTCGTTCCACCTGTCACAGAAAAGAAATGGTGCCTGAATGAGATGTATACTTTGCTTGAACAGATCACAGACAAATAGATCAGGCAATTGGGGTTTGTGTCACAAAATATCCCAGCAGGGTAGGACACCACATGGACCCATCAAACCTGCTCCATGAGTTCTAGAATGGATATTTGAGAATAAGTCTAGACAAAACTAAACTTCAACATTATAAATAAATAGAGAGATGGATAGATGGATAGATGGATAGATAGATAGATGGATAAAGATATTTTATAGAGTAATTTAAGGGCCAGACTGTGCATGATATATAGCCACACAAGAGAAAATCCAAGAGAATACAGTATAAGACAAAGAACATATGGAAATGTGAATCTACCAGTGATATAAGAACTGAGCTGCAGCAGCAAATTGTCGTGTATTCCACAAGATGTGGTGTAGCACTCTGACTCGACACATGTGAGCCAAGACAACTGAGTCAGAAAATAAAGCCCGTGAGATAAAAACAGGATTGACACAGCACTTCTACATTATTTATTTCCTTTTTATACTACTTTATATTATTTTATTTGATATTATTTGACATATTTTATTATTATTATTATTTCATTAGTTTTTTATTTCCTATTGTTCTTACCTTGTTTTAGTAAAATTCAGGTCAATTTAAAGTAAATGTTGTATATAAATCCAGTTACCTTACAGAAATTATTGGATTGCTCAGAGAAGTATGTACTTCTATCCAAGCAGCATAACTCTATCCAAGCAGAGTTATGCTGCAATGATAAAAAGCTAATGGTGAAAGTATAATAATAAGCAAAACCTGTGGACATTTGTTTAAAGCACAGCTGGGGAAAATAAAGAACCAATGGATTCCTAAGTTCTTACACAGCCCAATATAACAGGCTTTGCATTTAGTAATGAATCAAATGGTCTATAGGGAGTCTCCCATACACTGACAAACACAGTTGTCCATCATCTTTTTAGGATGCACAATAAAGCTAATAGTAAAAACAAACACACAAACACACCTTCTATTAAAGGTATTCAGGGGATACCCTGTGTATTCATTTGTTGATAGATTATCAAAATCAAAGTTCTGCATAAGGAAAAAAGATAACTTCTTAAAAAATAAACAAAAGCCCATTCAGTCCTTAAAAAAAAAGGACACTAGTGATTTTATAATAATAATAAAAAAACTCAAAAGAGGCATAAATCTAAAAATGTATTAGAATAAGATTGTAATTTGCTATGTACAGCTGTCGTGGTTTAACCCCAGCCAGCAACTAAGCACCACACAGCTGCTCGCTCACTCCCCCCGCAGCGGGATGGGGGAGAGAATCAGAAAAGTAAAAGTGAGAAAACCCGTGAGTTGAGATAAAGACAGTTTAATAGGTAAAGCAAAAGCCACACATGCCAGCAAAGCAAAACAAGGAATTAATTGACTACTTCCCATTGGCAGGCAGGTGTTCAGCCATTTCCAGGAAAGCAGGGCTCCATCACACATAACGGTTACTTAGGAAGACAAATGCCATCACTCCATAAGTCCTCCCCTTCCTTTTTCTTCCCCAGCTTTATATGCTGAGCATGACACCATATGGTATGGGATATCCCTTTGGTCAGTTGGGGTCAGCTGTCCCAGCTGTGTCCCCTTCCACCTTCTTGTGCACCCCCAGCCTACTCGCTGGTGGGGTGGGGTGAGAAGCAGAAAAGGCCTTGACTCTGTGTAAGCACTGCTCAGCAGTAACAAAAACATCCCTGTGTTATCAGCACTGTTTCCAGCACAAATCCAAAACATAGCCCCATACTAGCTACTATGAAGAAAATTAACTCTATCCCAGCCAAAACCAGCACAGCAGCATACAGCAAAATTACACATATGGTCTTAAAGAAAGGTCATATTATTTTGTACAAGGAATCAACTTTGTACAGATTACTAGATCCTGCTACAGAAAACAAGTCAAGGTAATTTTACAGTGTCATCAATGTGCTCTGTAAACAAATGAATCTACGCATATCTATTTCTTTCATGAACAATCACAAAGTTCATGGTTTTGTAAGAGTGTTCAGTAGTCCAAATGAAGTTTTTCAATGTGTATAATGGGTTAAATTATTATTCTGAAAAAATGAACTTTTTAAAAAGTATCAGGATTATTTTTGCCACTGAAATATTTCAACTTTATAAAAACTATTTCAATAGTAGATAGGGAATCAATGTCAAGGTCTATTTCCTTCACTTTTATTTATACTGTAGAGGGAGAGAAGAGGTAGAGAAAACTATTTCTTTCTCTTAGCAGATTTCATGATTAAAAATACTTACTTGGCCTTGCAAGGCAAATTGGCTTGTATCTTACAAGTCAAAGCTGTCTTTTAGCTCAAATGTAATGCTTTAAAAAATGACACAGGTTCCATCTGTGGTTTTGATTTGCTCTCTTCTAAAAAAATCTGTTATCACATCAATTTAGAATGTTGCCTTGTAATTTTATCACAAAATATTCACACAAAACAGTCCTCTATGTCAGTTATTTATGCACACATGTGCATGTGCATGCACACGCACACACACACATTTTATACACTTTATCACATCTACAAGATAGAAGTAAGAATTAATTTCAGCAATTATTTAACCTAAAGTGTAGGCCCAGAAGTTGGCATGTATGTGATTTTGCATGTCTTCTTGACTAGTGCCTTTCATGACCAAGGCATTAACTTTCCATTCAACATTCAGCAATCACCAGGTTAGGGAAAGGTTACAGATTATGTTACGAAACGTGATTTTTTTCTCTTGTGGCTGGAAGATGAACTATTTTTTACTGAAACTTCCAATGACAAGAAAATCAAAATCTCTCAAACACATAACATGCAAAAGTTTTCCTAGAACATATTTTTCAGAAAATCACAAATATTGAATATTTGATGTTAGAAAGGTGTCGCAAATTTGAAATGTGAATGATTTATCATTGACAACATGAGTCCTACTAATTTTTATATCAGGTTTTCTTTATTTTCCTTTTTTTTTTCAGTAAAATACATGTTTTCCATAACATCAGGATGAACTCCATCTGGACTTTGATGTGTAAAATTAGTTTTTATTATCCAATGCATTACAATAAGAAAACCAAAATTATTTTTTTACTAAATTATGTGTACAACTATAACTTTGCACATATAATTTTGGACACAAATTAGAGACAAATCATTTGCAAAAATGTAGAGGAGGATATACTTTGAGAAACTTCTTTTGCTGGCTTTGATTTATAAAATGTAAACCAAACAAACACAGAAACATTTAACTTGTGTGTCAGATTCCTGATTGAATTTGCAGGAATACCAGTTAGAAAAAGAGGTAAAACCCTAATTCTGCTTCAGTCAATGCGTAGTTTGTCAGTCACAAACAAGGAATTTTATCCACTGTCTTTTAAGTTCATGTTTGGGAATGGGAACAGGAGGAACTGGAAACACTAGGATATGAGAATTAATGAGGTGCAATACACGACATGACAACTTTTTCACATTTCTTAGAATAGATTCCAACTTTAATGTGTATTTATTACATTTCTAGGCATGCTAAACTGGTGTTGCAAATCAGGCAGACACTTGGTTGAACTGACAAGCTGTGACAATGAAAATAGTCTACCTTTCCTGCACCCATAGGTGAGACGCTTTGTGTATAGCCTACTCATGTGTTTTTGAAGCAGTCTTCTATGCATACCTGTCCTGTAATTGGATCTGCCTACCTTTGCTGGTTTACATTAATCCAGTGTAACTTCAGGAGCTGTTTTAGGAGTATATCCAAAGATAACTTGGGCGTTGGAGTACTGAAACCTGTTCCTTTGTTGGTGCTCCTGGAATGTAGTTCATATCCTTGATTAAGGCATCAAATTAGACAGCTTACTTAGGAGCATTAACATCATATTATATATCCAGAACATGCTCCTTGTCATGGGCTTAAGTACCCAAATCATAAACAGTTTTGCCACCTAAGTAGGTGGCATTCCAATAACATTATACAATGGATTTCTTACAAAGCAATCATGCAGGCTGTGGAAGACCTGGGTATCACATCTACTTCAGTTTAACAACAGATTACCAATCTCTTTTTAGGTCCAAAGGATACTTTCCAAGGTGACACAGTATCGCTATAGAAAATGACATGTTCAGCCCATTATTCAGTGTCCTTCACTGAAGGGAACCTTTTTGGGCTGAAGGGGAGCATAAGACTCAGGTCACAGAACACAGCCAAGTTGTCAAACTGAGTGCCAGATATTTGTAATACCAAATACTTACACTGGTTCAAAATGCAACTGTGGAAATTGAAGAAATAATCTAAATCTGAGGTAGTCACCTCAAACTCTGTGGTTTCTTTAACCTGCCCCCAGAGTTTCTGTTTCTCTCCATGGACTACTGAGGTTGAATAAAGGCACTAGCTGAGATGTAGAGCTGCATGTATAGATTGCAGACATCTAAAATTAGGCAATATGTACTGTAGTAAGATACTGCTTCTTTTCTAAGAAGTGCAAGTACTAATCTCTGGAAGCAGCTGGTGGATAGTGAGGAAGTAAACACTTGCGTATTTACTGTTGTTTAGGCTTCTGTGTGGGCTAGTTTCAGAGATGGGATAATGTTCTAGATGAATCTTCACTCCAATTGAGCATGTCTCTTATTTTTGGAACAGGTGTTGCCCTTCTTAGCCCACAATGAAAATTGATCTGGTTGTGGGGAGCAATAGATTTCAGGCATATTAGGAAATATGAAAACTTGTGTATTTGTATCCTTTAATCTGAATGTCTAAAGACTTTAATGTGCCCAGGATCTTCTTCAGGTATCCTACCTGTGTATTGTATTTGGACCTACCTTTTCTGGCTGTGCTTCTGTTTTAATGTTGGAGGGCATATCTAAGTGTAATATACCATCTTGCCATAGATAGTGATGTCTGCATTACTTGTAAGAGGAAGGCTGAACCTTGAAAGTGTCTGTATAGATTCAAGGTATAGTGGCAGGAGACAATGTGCTTGGGGTATAAATCCTGAAAACAGTATGAGGCCTTCAAGTATGATGACACTGTGCACATACCTTGGGAAGATACATCGGTAGGAATAGATGTACCCACTTCCATATTGGAGGTTGGCCAGGCTCCAAAAGTACAATAATCTATTCTCATTTGCACTGAAGCTCCCACACCATTACGGCAGTCCTTTTACACATGATAACGTATCCTAAGCAGTAAAAATTAAGGCAATTACGTTAACTTCCATGTAATATTCTATTTCTGTACCCTTTGTTTAGAACAACCTTAATTCAATTTTTCAATTTCTTTTCACATTCCCCTGATTTCTTCCTTTGTACTTATTCAAGGGATTTTTTTTAAATTTTACTCAGGTGTCATTTTGAAAGAGGGAGCCAATGTGGCTTTGGTATACTAACTATAAAACCTGTGGCTGGGATTTCTGAGTCTAATCTGTAGTATTCTACAGAGAAATAATAGTTGTTCTGAATGGGCTGTATAACAGCTGGAATCCTGAAAAAATGGCTGTTGTGTATATGCAGTTTAATAGCATAGCACAAATTCAATGAGTTAAATGTGTTGATGTGTTGGGGATGCATTTAGCATACTATAAATTCCCAGTGAATTTGGTTTTCTCAGGCATAGTAAGTCTGAAGCCCTTTTGATGTATTGCATGACCTGCAGACCTCCAGAATGTTTTAAAATTATAGCATATCGTCTATTTCAGCTATACTGTTCAGGGAGTTGTACAGCACATGCATGAATGACATGGACACACATTTTTCATGGAGTTTTCTAGACAGAAATATAAAAGCTTCATGTATGCATTCATGTGACTCAGGTGCAATCACCCATAACCCTTTCCTACCTTGTGGTTTGCGGTTATTTCTGCCCTTCATTTCACCTCTTATGAGATTAGATTCCAGTTTAATCTCTTCAGTTCATTCTTCATACACTAGATGTTCACTTCTTTTAATTACTATTATGGCAACACATCCATTCTTTTTCTTTTCAGAAGTAATTGGTCTCTATTACATTATAATTTTTCACTGCCTAAATCCACCGGTTTTATTAGAATACAGTGAACCAATTTAACATCCTTTCAGTGGAACAGATTTAATACCAAGTGCTTCAGTGCTGGAAGCCCAAGTTTAAGATTTAGACATAAAAATACTACAGCTGGGCACCTCCCTCACCCACTAAAGTCATAAAGCTGCATTTAAAGTTAAGAAACTCTATACACAACAGATTGTTGCTATGGTAGTAATGCTGTTCTTTCTCATCAAATCTTTCCCTTGTGTGCTAGGTTGCATTTTGTTTGCAGTTTCTTCTATTCCTTTGTCATTTCTTGGCATTATGTCATGGTAAAAAAGAATTTTAATCAAGATTTCCAACTGAATGAAATAAGCACGTATGGATATTGTATCTAATTGTATTAACAATTCTATTGGCAATAAGAAGTTCTACCTGTTTGTTGCTATTCACATACAGTTAGTTTCTGTACAGAATAATTCCATCATACATTGAGGCATTTCTTAGTTCTCCCATTGTATTTTTTTTTCCCCTGAAGACTAAAAAAAGAAAAAACATTTTTCTAGTTCCCAAATCAATCCCAAACTGGTAACACTGTGAAATCAAAAAACATGCCACAAATACAGATCAGGACAGCTACTGCAGAAAGGTGTCATCACAGACATCATCTTCCCATCTCTTTCCCTTTTTCTTCTGTCCTTTGAGAGTACAGAAGCATCTTCCTAAAGCAATGCCCACATACTGTTTGAGCGTTTTTAAATTTAGGTGTATTATTTAGGTGTTTACCTTCACTGGGTGCTTTCTAGGATGAATATAAATCTTCATGATGGGTAATCACACAGGTGCAATAGACCACAACTGTCTTGCACAGGTGTGTGCCTTTGAGGCACAAGACAGTATTACCGATCAACCATACCAGGACATGAATTCTCCCTTTCTAAGAGTTGATCACCATGATCTTTAGTGATCAAAGTCAAGGAATCTGAAAGAAGTAATTTTTATTGTTCTCATTTTAGCTGATCAGCATGGAGTAAACTGAGCACTCACATTACATAACAACTAATTTAAATGACTCTGGAGAGTATTGTAAAGATACATTGCCTCAAACTACCTTTCCTACAACAAATATATTATTAACAAACAACAATATTTTTAAAAAATAAATGCATCAAAGAAACATAATGACATTTTTTGACAGGCTGGCTAACAAAAGTGTCTCTTAGACTATGTGTGCGTAACCATCTACAGGTCTTTTTCAAACTCAGTAGCCATAAGCCATCATCTAAAAAGCCTGACACTGTCAAAGGTGTGCATAAATACCCAGTCTGAAGTCCAGCCTCTGTTTGACCATGAATACATCTCTTCCATTTCAGAGGTGGTTCAGAACTGAACAACAAGCAAAGCAAACATATGTTTATTTGAAAAAGACTACATTAACATAGTTTATGAAATCAGCATGACTGCCATCAGGTGGCAGCATGAAAATTTGTTCTGGTTTGTTTGCCTCCTGAGGCTTAGCTGACAAAGCCTGCTTGGCTACTGCCTTTGAAGAATTCTACAATAAATTGATCTTCAGTAGACAGCTTCTTGCTCTCTGCCATTTTTTGAGAAGTCATTCTTTCTCCATTCTTTCACCTCTCTAAATTATTTTTTCCACGTCTTAATCAAAATCTGATCTCTTGGCAGGGATTCAAAATTGAATTATCATGTTTTTTTATGCTTGTATCAGTCAGATTGGTTTATGCTTTCACCTTCATTTATGCTTTCAACTCTGTTCATTGTTTGTTTAAAATGTCTCTTTCTTCCAAGTTCCATTTTAAGTATGTTCAATATCCTTATATTGTCAAAAGTTGTAACAGGAGCTTCATGGAGCACCATGGTGATGCTCTCAGTTAACTAAAAACCTCTAAAACATCTAAATTGTCACATTTTGCCAGAATTGCCGCTTCTGATTTTCTTTTTTGCTGATGCTTCTGGATTTTGTGTGAACTGCTTTTTAAATTTTCTTTTACCAGATTTCCAGATTTCATCCATCATAAAGCTGCTTCTTTCTTTCATACTTCATATTTTCTTGGTGTCCAGTAGTTATTCAGAGCCAAGGAAATGTGACAAAACTACTTCCTTCACTTTCTCAGGATTTAGGCCCAGATCCAAGTACCTGGGAATACTGACTTTTTGTTTTCCAATTAGTGCAAATATTAATATGAGTTAATAAATTATTAACTTAAATAAATCATTGGCTGCCTACAGGTCTGGCTGAGCAGCACTACGTAGTTTGAGAACTGTATGTCACTATTAATGCCTTTAACTAACCTCTTCTCAAAAGTTATTTTAGGAAAGCCATCCCCCTACATATCTGACTAAACTTTTATCCTACTGAGACGGAATGACAATTAAAATATTTACAGATATTTTCACCTAAATTAATAGACTTTTTGTAGTGACATTAATTTTTTATAGCTTTCACGTGATGCCACTTTTTTCACTTAGGACATTTGCTGTAACTTTCCTGCAAGCAAACAACCAAGTCTCATGACTGTACTTGAAGACAATAATTCTTCCCATCTTTTCCAGATACAAAATGTAGAATATGTAGAAAAATCTCCTTTCATTCATAAATCATACTTCTGGTTTGTTTCCATTATTTTTTCATACCAATGCATTTTATTTAAAGCCATTTTATAAGATAGCTGTCTGCTACGTCTAACTTAGGACAAGGAAATATCAAAAATTCTTTCAGTTCATCATTCTATAACAATGGTAGCACATCTTTTTATGAATTAATTATTACCCTAAAGACACTTGAAGTGGGTACCACTTATATTGTTCTATTCTTTACACAGTCTTCTTACATGTTTGAGTCATACTATATTATTCAAATGACAGAAAAGGCACTTTTTGCCATTTCTCCCTTCTAAATTATTGCTTTTCTATACAAGTATTTTTAAACATATGTAGAACGTTAGCCCTCTTGGGTGTATTCTAACTACTTTTTTTAAGGGAAATGAAGGATTTTTTGTACCTCTGTCATCACTATGAAACCATTAGTGCAACCAAGACAGCAGGTTGAATTATCGATTTATAGCTCAATGAACACCATCAATTATAAAACCAAGTTTATGTTTGAACAGACAGTGAAGAGATATTATGTTTAAAATAGCATTACTTTCGGCTCATGTAATTTTAGACAAACTACTACATTTTTCCTTAGATGAAAATGCAAAACACTGGAATATCTTGCAAACTTTTTGTTGATTTCAGTAACTATATAAATTGGCAACAACAGTAACTTCCATGTGAATGATTTTTTGCTTTCTGCTCCCTAACATTTTGAAGCAAACTTTTAAAAGAAAAAAGATAATTCCTCAAGTTTGTTGTTTTTGTCATTTTTACTTTTATTCAAACTATTTTTTTTGAAAATGCTGAATGCTTCAACATCATGACAGAATGCATGCACATTTACAGAGCCTTTATTAATTCCTCTGGGCAATGACTCACTCTTTCTTGTAGTTCATCTGCAAGGATCTTTAAGAATGTTATTGCTACTGCCTTTTGATGAGGCATTTAATTACATTTTAAAATAAAATAACTAATTTGGATTTTTTTTTTACTCATTTCTGCATAAGAACTACAAGCTTCCTGTTAAAATAAATACTAAAGTACCTTCTAAATTTCTGAAGCACTTCTATCATACATAATATAACTTAATATGAAGGGCTGATTCAGACACATTTCATGTTACATAACAAAATGTACTCACTTCCCACATAATTCTACACAGTCACTTACTCTTTCCATTGTAAATATTAGATTTGATTATACCCTTAGTATACTTTAGGATGAAGCTCACAGTGTTCAGTCTTTTATGGGTCTGTTACAGAGCTTCATAGTAATTATTTTTTGTAATTTTAGAACCTTTTCTCCTTGTTCAAGTAATAGATTGAGATCAAAGCAAATTTCAGAAAGCAGAGACAAGGAGAGGAATTTTAAGAAGGGACTTCAAGGATCCTCTAGTTTAAACTTTCACTGTATACACTGAGTACCACATACCCATTTCTCTATGTAATTTACATTTGTAACAGCAGTTGCCGGAATTTGTTCACTCAGATACACACCACCATCACAAAATAGAACCTACATTGCACCAGCAACTTTAAATAGGGTCTTATATCACACATATGGGCAAAGTAAAACATACTTTGAGCCCCACATTTGCCTTCTAATTAGGCAGTAGCAGCTCCATCTCCTGATTCTTTGGCGAATTATGATTAAGAAATATCAGATCCCTTCCTCATGACAACTTTTGCTACTGTATTATAGAAACAGTAAGGAATCCATTCTTTATGAACATACTTTGGACTCTGACCAAGTCCGTTCTTACTCTCTAGGTAAATGACATAGACTGAATTACATTTGTTTTTCACTAGACAGCCTGTTTTCCAAATCTCAGATGAGGCATACTTACAAATCCTTTCCATTGATCCATTCTTTTAATGGTTTTTGTGGTGAATGGTCTGTTTCTTTACTTTCAAAATGTTTACCATTCATCCAGTTAAATATGAAATATAAAATAATTTTTATCAATTTAAGATGACTATTTTTTTACTACAGAATAAATGTATTCTTTTCATATGCCTATTGTATCTGAATTATTAATGCCTTTCTTATTCCTTCTTATCTAGCATCTGTACCAACATTACTACCTCACTTCCTCTGAACATACATTAAGAAATTTATGATTATTGACCTTACTTCTGCTGCCCACAGATTTTCTTTCCCATTGTTTTTTTTTTTGCTGTCCTTATCTATCATTTAAGTTAAACTACTGAAAAAATATTGAATTATGGAATCACAGAAAAAAACTAGTTTGGAAGGAACTACTGGAGATAGTCAGCTGTTTGAACCTCCTGCTCAAAACCCAGGTAACCTTAAGGTTAGATCAGGTTACACAGAGTCTTACCTAGTCATGTTATAATATCTCCAAAGATGGAGATTCCAGCATCTCTGGGCAAACTGTTCCAGTATTTATCCATTCTCATTGTGGTTTTTTGGTTTGTTTCCCCATGCCTCCCCTTATATCTTACCAGAATTTCCCTTTGTGTGCCTTGTGATCACTGTCCCTTGTTCTTTCACTGCGCACCCCTCAAAGGAGTCTGACACTCTTTTGTCAGGTTTTAGGCAGTAGAAGACGGCTATTAAATTGCCTCTTAGTTATCTCTTCTCCAAGCTGTTCAGCCACCCCTCACATCTCGTGTGCACTTTAGTGGCTCTTCACTGTACTCTCTCCAATTTGTCAGTATGTTTCAGGCCTCAAATGGGACACAAAACAGAAATGCGTAGGCCCATACTTCTTCCCTGCTTTGTTTCTTTTTCTAAACATATTTTGCAGTTCAGGTTCAGACTTCACACATTTAATTCATCTTCACTTAAAAACAGCTTTGCATGTCTTTCTTGTTACCACTTTTACAGAATAGCACTGATATGAACATACAAGCTTGATAAATCAAATCATAGAATCATAGAATAACAGAACCGTAGAATGATTTGGGTTGGAAGGGACCTTTAAAGGCCATCTAGTTCAATTCCCCTGCAATGAGCAGGGACATCTTTCACTAGACCAGGTTGCTCACAGCTCCATCCAACTTGACCTTGAACAATTTCAACGATGGGGCATCCACAGCTTCTCTGGGCAACCTCTTCCCGTATCTCACCACCCTCATTGTAAAAAAGTTCTTCCATATAACCAATCTAAATATAACCTCTTTCAGTTTAAAACCCCTTGTCCTATGACTACAGGCCTTGGTAAAAACTGTTTCTCAGTCTTTCTTATAAGCCCCCTGTAAGTATTGAAAGGCCACAATCAGGTCTCCCTAGACCCTTCTCTTTTCCAGGCTGAACAACCCTAACTCTTTCAGCCTTTCTTCACAGCAGAGGTGTTCCAGCCCACTAATGATTTTCATGGCCCTCCTCTGGATCTGCTCTAACAGGTCCATGTCTTTCTTGTGCTGGGGGTCCCAGAGCTGGATGCAGTACTGCAGGTGGGGTCTCACAAGAGCAGAGTAGGTGGGCAGAATCACCTCCTTTGACCTGCTGGCCACACTGCTTTTTATGCAGCCCAGGATATGACTGGATTTCTGGGCTGCAAGAACACTTTGCCAGCTGAAGTCCAATTTTCATCCACCAGTATCCCAAAGTCCTTGTCCGCAGGGCTGCTCTCAATTCATTAATTGCCCAGTTTGTATTGATACTGGTGATTTCCCCAACCCAGGTGCAGGACCTTGCATCTGGCCTTGTTGAACTTCATGAGGTTCAGATGGGCACACTCCTCAAGCCTGTCCAGGTCCCTCTGGATGGCATCCCTTCCCTCAAGCATATCAGATGCACCACTCAGCTTGGTGTTATCTGCAAACTTGCCGAGGGTGCGCTCAGTCCTACTGTCTATGTCATTAATAAAGATATTGTACAGTACCAGTCCCAATATGGACCCCTGGCGGGTTGCCACTTGTTACTGATCTTCATTTGGACACTGAGCCATTGACTGCAACTCTGGACATGGTCATCTAGCCAATTCCTTATCCATCAAATAGTCCATCTATCAAACCCATATTTCTCCAATTTAGCAACAAGGATGTTGTGGGGCCTGTATCAAAGGCCTTACAGAAGGCCAGGTAGATTACATCAGTTGCACTTCCCTAGTCTGCTGATGCAGTCACTCTATCGTAGAAGACGAAGAGAATAGTCAGGCACATTTGCCCTTTGTGAAGCCATGTTGGCTGTCTCTAATCATATCCCTGTCATCCATATGCCTTGACATAATTTCCAGGGTCACATTTGTTACCAAAGAGAGGACTGAAATAAAGAATAGTACCCTCATTGAGTAAATGCTTATATGAAAGAATTTAGCAGATTTCAGTGCCCCTGGGAATGGAAAGGTGCTGCACAACAATTATTTTTTGGGGAAAAAAAAAAAAAGAAAGGGAAAAAGAACTTATACTTATCAGAGAAAATGAATCTTTAATGATAGACCATAATTTCAAATTAAGTATGGCATGCTGACCAGATGGTTTAAAGCAAAAACTCTTTGGGGAAAAAAGGGGAATTAAGGCCAATCCAAAAAGCAACGCGGACTCAAATCTGAAAACTGTTTTATGATTCCTCAAATTCTACTTTCTTAGATCCTAAGCTTTAACAGAAAGGTCTTCGAAACTAGGAATTATGGCAATATGTGAAATAGAAGTTTGGGGGTTTACAAGTCTTTTGCTGGAAAGTGTCTGGCATTTTGGTTTTCCTTTTAGTTTAACTCGAACATGATCTAACCTCTCAGCGCGAGTGATCAGGTAACACATAAGCAGCAGAACCATCACAGTCTTTCCAATTTCTTCTCCGACAACTGCACTTCAGAAAGCATATTGCAAGTCCATGTAATTCTTGAAAGAACCCTTCTATCCACTTATTTTCATGACGGGTGTCTGGATGTAGCTGTACTGCCACCTTGCCTGAAATGATCTGTGAGTAGTAACTGGGAAAGCCTCTGCCTATTCTCTCCTGGTTTCTGGCTCTGCAGTTAGCTCAGATAGAACAAGTTTGCTTGTATTTATACCTCAGCCTCAGCCACAGACCTCAGGAAACCTAATACACTATAAAATCATATTCTAACAGGTATAAAGGGAACAGTGCTTTTTAACATCATTGTACAAGTGATCATGCAAGTTTTTTATTGCTCCTTCATCCTCATTGATTCTTCTACCCCTTCTGCTTCCAGACAGTAGTCATCACTAGCACAAATGCTGCTTCTCTGAGGTCACGGGTCCCTGTCTGGTGCTAGCTTCTCTCAGGGGTGCATCTCTCCCCCACTCACCCCACCACCTGCTGGCTGCCCCTGGGGGCCCCGTGGGGGAGGCAGAAGGTGCCCCCCACCCCGTGACACAAAGGGCTGTTGTTCCGCACACCCCTGGGGTCTGTCAGGCTGTTGCCCCCAGTGAGCAGCAGCTCCCGCCGGATGGGTGACAGTCACGTGAGGGTTGGGGGAACCAGCTCTAGCCACCTCCAACTGGCCAAGGCCACCCCAGCTCCCTGAGAGAGACCTGTCCTGCCCCTGCCAGGGCTGTTCTGGTGCCAGGGACCACCGGGAGCAGGGGGACAGTATAAAATAAGTACACACATATGCATATTCATACCGTATGTTTCAAGGTAGAAGAAGAAAGAATACAGGCAAATTTAATGCCATAGTGACTTAATTAGGAGCTACACAAGGAGTGAACAGCTGAGGCTGGGGTCAGCGTTAGGACTTGTCAGTTTAAGATTTTTAAGCACCTCTAGCAGAAAGACGGTAATACTGTTATTTTGGAGAGCATTACATACGGCGCGTTGTAATCCCACTTTAGACCTGCCAAAAGCTTGTCACTTTTTCTATTAATAAATTTCAGGTATAACATCTTCCTCGTGTACAGTGTCTAGGCATGGTATTAAGGCCACCATAGTGGGTTATATCCCTATAGTTAAAGCGTACCGTTTATTTCAGCACACGGAACAGTACAAAGCCTCATGGCTTGCTTTCTGCTTAATTTTCTGGAGCAAAGGGAGGGAAAGGATTTGGAGCTACGAGGCGGATAGCATTTTAAGTTTTGAAATACTCATCCTGGGTTTCTCAAGATGCAGGGAGCGCATAGTCTGTCAGTTTCTGACCAAACAGTGGAGTAGCTTTCCATTAGTTCTGCCTTTAAGAAATCACAGGCCTAGAGGGTTACATGCTGAAACAGAATTTTCAGAAAACAACAGTAATTGTAGCAAATGACACCGTTAGTCTACATACATCAGCATAATATTTGACAATGAAATAATTACTTTTATGTGGAGATTGTAAGTAATGTTATTGACTTAATTATGTCAGAACATCCTTGTGAACAGTATTTTAGAAAATAAAGCAAATCACTTTTCCAAAAAGCCAATGTTAAAATGACATCAGAAAATTAGCTTTGAATGTAACATCTGAGGCTACAGAGCTGCAATTTGCATTAATACTAATAGCTCTAGTGCAGGTAGAAAGCCACCAAAAGAACATTAAATATTCAAAAGTGATACTAAATTTTAGAAAGGAAAGAAGACTTTGGTCCAGTGTTTCTTATATGCTTTGTTTGTGGTTATTAAATTCAGTGTACTCTATTATTTGCTTTTTATTTTCATGCCATTTCATTACCTTTTCTTTGCATGGTAAAAGAAATATTTCAAAATTGACTTATTCTACAGCAGAGTTCTTAAAAGTTATAGGCGATTTCAACATATACATTTTTATACTTGTGTGCTCTATCAAAGTGAAAGACTAAAATGTTTTGATTTAAGATAAGTAAAAGGTAATCAAAACATTTTTGATTATTTGATTATTTTTCATTTCTAAGGATCTTTCTGAACACTTTTACTCAAGGAAGATAGTAGACTAAGTGGCAGCCCCCTGTAGTTGGTATCCAGAACCTGAAAACTTTCTCTTTACATGACCTTTGTAGGTGCTTACAGTGATATTTGTAGTACACTTCCTAAAACACAACTAAAGGAAAAGGTAATCAGGGCAGAGCTTTACTGAGATTGTGTTAATAACAATCTACTACAGAAATCTGTTGAGTGAAAAATAGAATACTGTGGTTCAGTTTGTTCCTCATCTTGCAAAACAAAACATCTCAAAAAATAGCTACACTGTAGTTAGTTTTGCGGAAAAAGGGACCTCACTTGAAGTCCTACATGCTTTCTACTGAAAATGAATTACTTTACAACAAAATCCAGAGACTCATAAGGAATGGACAAAAGGCATAATCTAGTGGTTATGGTACTCCACTGCAATGGGAAAGGGAAGACTTTGACTTCTCCATTAGATATCCTAGGATTATTTTTTGGTTTATTTTCTCTTTAATTTTTATTTTTAATCCAGTTATTACTTGATGTAAAATGCATTAATAGTCTGAACAATGTGATACTAACATCTGAAAAGTTTTTGTTGCTTATTATAGCATAGTGAACCTAGTGCCTACACAGACCTCATAAGTATAGTCCACAATGGTCCCTCAAACATGATACACAAGTGGATGTGTTTAGCTCAAGCATCCTCCTAATACTTAAGAGCTATGAAGGCTAGTGCCCTGCTGTTTCCATACTGACACAGTATATCTCAGTGAAACAGAGAACAGAATTTTCAGATAAATAATTTTTTAAACTAATGGAATGATATTTCACCTACCACTGGAACAACTATGCAATTATTGACCAAATTTAAACCCAGAAAGATCCTACCAGTTGGTAAAACTGAGGAACTAATGTTGATGCTTCAAGGAACTTTAGCAACAAAATTGTCTTTTTGTTAGAAAAATAAAAAGATAACAATGAAACAAACAAAAACCAGAGCAGAATATCTTTCCTTTCCCCCTGCTGCCAAGTACTTCAACAGTGCAACATGCTGACAGGCAAATGACTTTAAAAGATTAAATTGCATGTAGGTAAATTATGTGTGTAATGTCATCATTTAACCAGAATTTTGTTAATATTAATTTTATATTTAGAGGCATATGATATATTGTAAGAAATAAAATGAAATGTTACCTAAATTAATTCCATAATTGGTCTAGAAATTCAACCTTAACTAATATAAAGTAGCTGAAATCTAATCCAATGTGCATCATACTGTATGAAACTAAAGACAGTAAATATTAATGAATATCCATGTATGTAAAAAGATCTCAGCTGTATGGTTCATCTAAAAAACAACAACAAAAAAACTGGCCAGAAATCAGTATTTCTGCTTCATAAAATAAATATCAGGGTTTCAAAAGAAGAAAAAAATATCATAAAATAGAAAATAAGACCTTCTAAAGTTTTTCTACGAAAAACTTAATAGAAAATGAAGAAGCACCATTTGAAATAACAGCATGGCACCTATTTGGAGTAGGAGGGTCCCTAGACAAATCACTCACTGCTCCTCAACCATTACTTTTGTCAAAAGATTTGACAGGTCTGGGAGAAGTATTAGAGCCTGTTGAAATAGGATCTTAGGTTGGAAAAGCGAAAAGTTGTTGTAAAGTGAATTTTTCTGCTCTACAACTTCATTGGGTATATGTGGCAAGGTTTTGGTAGCAGGGGGCAGCAAAGGCGGCCTATGTGGGAAGAAGTCGGGGCTTCCTGTGCCAGGGGCAGCCAGTTCCAGCTAGCTCCACAATGGACCCACTGCAGGACACAGCTGGGCCCACAAGTGAAGCTGGTGGCACCTCTGTGAAAACTTATTTAAGAAAGGGCAGAAAATACTGGAGAGGCAAAAAAGAAAGGAAAACAGAGTGAGAAACATCAGAGGGAACACCAAGGTCAGAGGAAAAAAGAGGAGAAGGAGGAGAAGGAGGAGGAGGAGGAGGAGAAGGAGGAGGAGAAGAGGACACAGGCTGGAGCAGATGGATATTTCCTGAAGGAAGTACAGTCTGTGGGAGAACCCACTCCAGAGCAGAATTATTTTCCAGAAGGACTGACTACAGCCCATGGGAAAGCACACACCAGGGCAAGGGAAAAGTGTCAGAAGGAAGGAACAGCAGAGAGGAGCCACCCACACCTGTTTTCCCCTATACCCTACCCTGCTGCTCAGGGGAGGAGTAGAAGAGTCTCGAGTGAAAATGTGAAATTAAGCTTGGGAGAGGGGGGAAGAAATGTGTTGTTTTAATGTATGTCTTTCTTTCTCCCTACCCAAATATATTTTAAATGACAATAAATTAAATTAATTTTCCCCAGTACTTGGTAAACAATGTCCCTGTCTTTATCTCAGCCCACAAACTTTGTCATCCTGTTTTCTGCCCCTGTCTCGCTAAGGGAGGGGAATGAGTGAGTGGCTGGGTTGGTGTTTGGCTATTAGCCAAGGCTAGCCCACCAAAACAATAAAAATATTCTACTGAAATAATCTTACTAGACAGGCTTAAACTCCTGCAGAATTAGATACCACTGAAATAAGCGCTGTTCATCAAACAGGTCGAAGTATTTCGTTCAGAATTCCTAAGAATAATACAATGTTTTACTTTTTCCGTTGTGATGATTCTGGCTTTGATATATAATCCCAGTTCTGGAAACAGCTGAATTCAAAATATTTGCAGTGAATTATCATCAATGACTGGCTTATTTCTAAAGAATGCATTACTGCTCAAGTGACTTACCAATGCCTTTCACTACATATTACAACTACCTATCATTCATTTTTGCATTTGCAGTTGAAGATAGTTGTCACTGCCTCCTTCATATAAGTACAAACACATTCACAAACACACATTATTGTAGCCTCCTTCTCTCATTGCTTGACTGTATTGGGTTTTCTTGTGTTATATATGAATGTATTGATAGCATTCTCATCTGCAATTTAAATATTCATTGGAATAACATTATGATGCATTTGCCTACAGAAGAGCTATTCTAACAACAGAGAAATTACTCCTTTTTCAAGACAACATAATGATATATAGACTTTCCATTTATGTACAAATAAGTAAAACTCAGAAGTTCTTATAGTGAGTATATTTGAAAACAGGATAAAAGGTCTATGTACTGATGCTTGTGGAAGGATTCACTTAAACACAGGTGGCAAGTCCCATTTAAAATGTTCGGTAGCATCCAAGATATCTGCACAGGGGTTAAAAATGTGATAAAGAATTTAGGGTTCTGTCACCCAATTCTGGTTACCTCAAAGAGTGTGGAATCATAATCAGTCTTTGCATAGGCAGTTGAATTTAGCACTGGTATTTCTTCTAGTTCAGAGAAAGTAGGTATAACTTCCCTGTTTTATATTACTGGGTTTCCATTAAGAATAAACTTTATCAGTAAAAGAATTTTTTTTTTTACCACCTCCACTCTCTAAATGAAAGAAAGAAGGGTTAATTCTTGGAAAGTGTTGTCTTTTTGGTGGAGTTACAAAAAACTAATCTGTATCTCTACCTCACATCAAGCTTTCCTCAGAGAAAGACAGGAGAGGTTGAGGAATTCTCAGGATGTTAAATTTTTTAAATCTCTGTATCTGGAGGTGAGGAGTACCATTAGAAGCCAACTCCCCCTCCGTGTTTGCTGTTAAAAACCTTTTGTTACAATACTCTGATAAATCCTTAGGTTTTACTCTGCTATAGGGAGGATTGGGAGTGGTGATTTGCTGTGAATTAAGTCTTCAACATTCTTTCACAAAAGAAAGATGAAAAGCTGCAGTATTTAAACCTTTAGAACTGTGAGAATGACTTTTGTTCACACTAAACGCACATCAAAAGGAACAGTTTGATTTGTCAGTGGGTAAATATTTACTTTTTACTACCATTATATTAATGACTTCAATTAATATGAAAGCAGTTGTAATTCAGAAACATTTTATACATATCAATTCTCCATTTCTATAGCATCAAACTAGGTTAACTTCATTAAATTCCATGTTAGCTCTTTCTTGAATAAAAAGACTGCCAGACTGGGCCAAAAGGCAAATTATATACTGAACTGCTTATGAATAAACCCTCATTTGTGATTAAATTTGAAAGTTTCTGGCATATTAGCCTGTACAATTTGAACAAGCTACAGAGGTGGTGAACATTGCTATTCATTAAGTCCTACAGACGGGTTCACAGAGTTATTCACATATCCAGGTGTACTGTTTTCAATGCTGATAGCTCACACTAACTTTTATTAGTAGAAGAATTTTTTTAGAAGTTAAACACCACCAGACAAAACACAGATAAATAGTTAAATAACAGGCAACTGGTAGAAAATACCATAGAAATATTTACCTGAAAATGTTAAAGCATTTACATATCTGTCACAATGTTTTAAAAGTGATAAAATAACCTCTTTTAAAGCTTATAGACAGCTATATTCAAGAACAACTCTGTGAGAGGAGTAAAGAGAAAAAGGCATCTGAGGATAATAAAGAACTGTAGTTGAAGCTAAAACTGTCAAGTCTAAGTGCTTATAAATTCATATTTAGACATCAGACATGAAGAACCACGTCTTTATACTGTTCATCAACTGGAAGCGTCCATACAGATACTGAAAGGAAAAAAACAGACTTTCAAAAATTACCATACAAAGCAGCTCTTCTTGAGATCTCATAGGAATTCGTAATATAGAAACTGTTGAATTTTTTTTTAAGTAGGTGCTTTTCTATTTTGACTTTCACCAAACACTACAGAGTTGTCCAAATGAGATTACATTTTAGACATAATCATGTCTATTATGATGATTTAAGAGATGTGTCTCATCTTTGTGTGTCCAGAGAACCATCTGAATCAACGGCATACAAAGCCCTGCTTTCTATCTGGCACAAGGGATACATATAAACAGACCAGAACAGACTCAGCAAGAGAGGCAATGGACATGTCTAAAAAGTGCAATGTAGTTTCACATCTGAGATCTTTGAGCAACCTAGTGTGTCAATGAAGCATGGTGCATCATGCTGTAGTGATGCTGACTAGGATTCAAAACACAGGTAATCTTGAGAGTGTGGCACTGGGGTGAGACTCATTATGCTTTTCCCTAACTAATAAGTTCAGATACAATATTACGTTCATATAGATATGCTGCATTTAATTGTGAAGTTAGCTCTGTCAACATTACTAAGAACTCTTGGTAAGAGGCCATAACATTTTAAAATTATTTTAAGATCTGATGGTTAAATTAATTATCTTGGTTTCGGAAAAAAGTATTTCAAATTTCTGTAATGTGAATCTGAACATAATTTGAATTTAAAAATTTCATACTTGCAATACCAATCAGATTAAAGTACTTGTTGGGAAGGAAACTGAGAAAAATAGCTTGTTTATGATTATGGTTGTTTAACAGCATCTGCAGCCAGATGCTCACCCAGCCTTTCACTCACTTGCTCTCCTCAACAAAACAGGGGGAGAAAATAGGAAGAAAAAGCTCATGGGACAAGACAAAGATAGGGAGACTGCTTACTATTTACTATCATGGACAAAATAAACTCAACTTGGGGAAAATTAATTTAATTTATTGCCAAGTAAAACAGATTCAGGTAATGAGAAACAAAGACAAAAAATTAAAACAACACTTCTCCCCTGACCCTGCTTCCCCAAATTCAACTTCAGCCCTTCTCTCCTGACTCCTCTACACAACCCCCCCCGAGGGGTGAAGGTTGAATGGGTGATGGAGTGTTAAGGGTCCGTATCAGCTCCTCTCTGCCTTTCCTTCCTCCTCACACTTTTGTCCTGCTCCAGCATGAGTCTTTCCATAGATTGTAGTACACTGTAGAGCCATCTGGAACTGTCTGTCCCTGGCACAGGACAGCCCCAACCGCTTGTCATGGAGGCCACCCCTGCAGCACCCCTGCTGCCAAAACCTTGCCACATACACCTAATACAGTGATAAAGCAGAGTAGGGAGATCCCATTTGAATGCCTGACTAAGGACCAGTTACTTATGTTTGTTTCTGATTTTTTACAGAAATTCAAGGTGTCTCAAAGTCATTCTGATATGAAAAAGAACAGCATTCAACAAGTTTCACTAAGAACACACATATACACACGTACGCACATTGAACAGTCCTAATTTATGGAAAGATAGACTGGGTCCTTTTTAGCAATGTAACACGTTACTTGAAGAGCAAGACAACACATCTTATTGCCTCCAAGAAAACATTCTTCACTTATTCTGCATATGCTCCAGAAGCCTACGCTATATGACTTTCATCCTCTGGTTGAGAATCGAGAAATAAGCATGTATAAGCAATAGCATATCTGACCTTCCTTATCTGTCAATCTTAGAATGCCATAAAGGACTCTACAATGGAAGTACCCATTTCACTTCTCTGACTGCAAAAGTATTATGACTTGTTCAGACTTAAATGACTAACTTTGATGCTTAAAGAAAGAGGGTTTTGTTGCTTGGATAAATTCTACAAGTAGCTGAAACAAAAGAACTCAGTTTTTATGAAGCATTATCAAAAAGAAGATTATAGGTATCCAACAACATCCACTTGTGCCTTTGCCAGTCGCGCCATTACTGTGAAGGAGTATGTTGCAGTCATATAGTACTCAGGGACAGAATGGACTTCAGCTGTTAAAGAAGTAACAAAACACAAAAAAGTGACCTATCTTAATCTTAGTGCTGGTTTTAGTCCCCCGCTGAGAGCATCACTGAAAACGTATTTATAATTATTTTCTCTTTTCTTAACACAACCAGATACTTACTAGATCTGTAAGACTTACAAGCTAAACACATCAAAGGGCAGGAATGACATTTTCCTACTGAGCTGAGGTTTCTCACTGTGACTCTAACCAGGAGTTTGGTGGAAAAAAAGAGATAAAAGAATTTGCTTTTCCTTTGCAGTGTCTAGCTACTTCAGCATGTAAGTTCTATAATTAAATCAATGGAGGGGATCAGATAAAAAAGTGAGAAGGTTAAAAGTAGAAAAATACTAATATAATTGTTTCCCATATTATGAGGAACTTACTTTCCTTGAATGAAAAACTACATATGAACATAAAATAGCTATGTTATGAGAATTCTGAGCTGTTTATATGATCAAAAGAACACCAAGCTGAGTGGTGCAGCTGATATGCTTGAGGGAAGGGATGCCATCCAGAGGGACCTGGACAAGCTGAGAAGTGGGCCCATCTGAACCTCATGAAGTTCAACAAGGCCAGATGCAAGGTCCTGCACCTGGGTTGGGGAAATCACCAGTATCAATACAAACTGGGCAATTAATGAATTGAGAGCAGCCCTGCGGACAAGGACTTTGGGATACTGGTGGATGAAAAATTGGACTCCAGCTGGCAAAGTGTTCTTGCAGCCCAGAAATCCAATCATATCCTGGGCTGCATAAAAAGCAGTGTGGCCAGCAGGTCAAAGGAGGTGATTCTGCCCACCTACTCTGCTCTTGTGAGACCCCACCTGCAGTACTGCGTCCAGCTCTGGGACCCCCAGCACAAGAAAGACATGGACCTGTTAGAGCAGATCCAGAGGAGGGCCATGAAAATCATTAGTGGGCTGGAACACCTCTGCTGTGAAGAAAGGCTGAGAGAGTTAGGGTTGTTCAGCCTGGAAAAGAGAAGGGTCTAGGGAGACCTGATTGCGGCCTTTCAATACTTACAGGGGGCTTATAAGAAAGATTGAGAAAGAGTTTTTATCAAGGCCTGTAGTCATAGGACAAGGGGTTTTAAACTGAAAGAGGTTATATTTAGATTGGTTATATGGAAGAACTTTTTTACAATGAGGGTGGTGAGATATGGGAAGAAGTTGCCCAGAGAAGCTGTGGATGCCCCATCGTTGAAATTGTTCAAGGTCAAGTTGGATGGAGCTGTGAGCAACCTGGTCTAGTGAAAGATGTCCCTGCCCATGGTTTGGAACTAGATGATCTCTAAAGGTCCTTTCCAGCCAAAACCATTCTATGATTCTATGACTCTAAGCTGTTTCCTAAACTGATCCTCTGCCACCAAGGATAAGTCTTCCTTGCTTCAGACTTTTCCCCCTCATCTCCAGGGCCTGGGATTCCTGAAGTCCAGTCTTGCTTACTAAGATGTACTTTACTAAGTCTGAGGCAAAGAAGGCCTTCAGTACCTCAGCCTTTTCCATGCCCTCAATAGTATGTAATTATTGAGTAAGGAAATGATACAGGGGAAGTAAAAATTAAAAAGAAGAGAAAGACAAAATGAAAGGAGGAAGAAAGGAAAATATAATTGTTACTCCTGGGAATAAGGAGGATACAAGAGATTATAAGACAAAGGTGGTATCAGAAAAATAATAAAAAGTAGACGGACTGCTATAAATGGAACTTCTGTGTTAAAAGAAAAAAGTAGATAAGATATTTCAATTGTTTTACTAGTCAAACTCACTGCAAACTGTGTTTGGAAACTGTTCTGCAGTCTTTAACGGGTATACAGTTTAATTTGTCTGTAAGTTTTGCTCTCCCCTGTTCACAGCCATCTATTTGCATGTGATGATTTTTAGGGCTGAAAAACATCCCAGGATTTATTTAAATGGATTTTGACAATTGAAGTTGTGCAGATCAGGTATGTATTTATCTAATACTACCAGGAATACTTTCACATCTTCAGAAAGTGAGACTGACTTATTGCAGGTTTCTTTGACACCTAGATCACCAGGACCAGAGTTTTTCTTTGGAAGCTGCAGATCTGTGACTGTTCTAAGATAATATTTAAACACACCATAGAAGTACCTTCAGAGTGTGAAAATTATTAGGAAATGACTGAGGATTTGTTAACTCAAACATGATTTGCAAGACTAGAACAAAACATTTATCTTACAACTGTAGCTGACACAGTTTAATCTGTGGGTATTTATTGGTATTTGGAGTATATATTACATTTAGAAATCCTCAGAGAACCCACAGAGTTTGAACATGCTTATTGATAAAAGTCAAATGAAAAGACCGCAGGAAGCTGAAAAAGAGAAAAATGAAGAGTGTTAAAAGTTACACTTTCTCTGTCTCAAGTGACTATAACTATATTACAATAGAGATGTTAACCTTTGCCTTGCATTTCTCCCATCTACTCTCGAGATTGATCAAAGCACAGAAAAAGAGCATTGCAGATTTATAATAGAAGGTTGGTTTAGCTTTATTTTGGTTTGGTATATATAAATAAATATACATTAATATATAACAAATAAATATATAAGTATATATTTTTTTAAATCAGAAGAGAAAGGAAAATGGAAAGAAGAAAAAGAAAAAAATAGGTGAAGGTAAAAATAGAAAAAAGTAGGGTAAGAGTTTAATCCCTTGTTCCCTTTTACTTTCTTTTGTATAATGAAGCGGTGAACCATTAGGAGGCTTATGAGCACATCTGCTGACCATTTTCAC
The DNA here is from genome assembly GCF_035582795.1 of Mycteria americana. Taxonomy (NCBI): domain Eukaryota; kingdom Metazoa; phylum Chordata; class Aves; order Ciconiiformes; family Ciconiidae; genus Mycteria; species Mycteria americana. Next base: position 171,614,770 of record NC_134365.1, on the reverse strand, counting down.
ACATTTGGTTCTTTCCCTTCTCTGGCAACAGGTCTACCAATATTGCATTCACCCAGACCTGAACTCAAATCATTTCACCAGAATACAGGAGAAAAAGGCAGCCACGTATAAAAATTTAACAGATTCAGGCTCTAGGGGATCAACTTAATTTCAAAGGCAAGACTGCTCATGGAGTTTGCAATGCTGATAATCCCCTTTCTTTCCATAATGGAATTGAACCACATACACCTGAGGTAATACTGATTTTAATAGCATGGAATGAAGACAGTGAATAGTTATGGAGAGCCAAGTAAATCAGTAACATTCAGTGAACTTGTTTTTCAGTGCTTGGATACATCTCAGCTCTGGAAAAATGAATAATTTCCCTAGTGGGCCTGTAAAATCTTCCAAGGAAAAAAGTGAACTGTTCTTATAGTAATGGTGGTCAAACACTGAAATAGGTTGCTCAGAGAAGTTGTGGGATGTCCATCTGTGGAAATACTCAAAATCTGACTGCACACAGCCTTGAGCAATCTTCTTTAACCGGACCTGCTCTGCACAGGAGATGGAACTAGATGACCTCTGGAGGTCACTTCTAGACTGCATGATTCTGTGATTCTGTGACCCGTTTCTATACCTGTCAACATCCCCTTATGACAGGACAAAGATCACCTAAAGGTATCCAAGTGTTTCCTGAATAGTTCTGGTGTTAGGTCTTGCTGTATTATACATTTTCAAAACTTACAGCTCAGTCCTGATTTTGGCCCATTTTAATGTTTTTTTGTTGCTGTTATGCTTTGGTTTGGTTACTTGTTGTTGTTATGTCAAAGATTCTTATTCTGATTCATATGACAAGCTACTGAAAAATGAAGGTATCTTGCCTAAAACATATGCTTTGAAAGACATACCCCTGTGGAGTTCTGCTATTAAAATTAGGCCACCTGAACCATTTACATCTCTGAAACATCTGGGGGTGTATGTGTTTGATGCTTGTAAGTTTTTCTTAGCATCATGTGAACATGTGGCTTGTCTTGATTTGCACTGATTGGTTTTAGTTGTCAGACCACACAGATAGGACATGTAATCTTCTGAGCTGTTTACGAAAATCTATTTACCACTTTTGCCAAAATCCACAATGCTTTCTCCTTAAAACCGTAATAGATAACTAGAATGAAATTGTACACTATTTTCAAATTATGACATGCCCTGGATTTGGGCTGCACAATGTTTATAAACTTAGCTTTCATGAAAAAGCAAAAATCTGTTTTAATTGTCAGGTTTTATTAGTAACCAAGCTAACTGCAATTTCTCTCCCTGAAGAAAAGGGTTGAGGAATGATTTTCAAAGGCAGAAATGGCAGCCTTCCCTTCCAGTAAATGTTAATGGGAAATAGGCCATGAAATGGTACAAGTTCACAGTGGATAAAAAGCAAAAACAGTTCTATGTGTTCAAATATATGACACTGGCCATACTTTGTAAAATGTTATCTTCAAATAAAAGACTATAAAAATAAAATGTGCATGTAACGTGGATTTTAAAATTTAAATTAAAAAAATAAAGCATTTAATTAACTATTTCAAAAACTCTTTTTCTCAATTTCTATTTGAATTCCAATTTAGACTCCCAGCAAGCCATGCACAAGTAAATAAACAGCATATTAAAGAAGTTGCTCCTGTTTTTTAATAAAAAGTTTTTTAAAAGGCAAATATAATGATCATATTTTTATTAAATTCTCTAGTTCTCAACAGGTACATGGAGTACCTACAAATCTAGCAAAAAGAAGCAGCAAATTTACTGTAAAAGCTTTGTTTAGCTGAATGCCTTAATGATTACTAATTAAAGAAACTGAAGTTTTGTGTAGACAAAGAACCAAAAAACAAGATTGCAACTGATTGTTTAAAACATGATTAAAACTGATGATTTATATCCATCTACTCTTCATTTGTATCCTTAAAAATCTGTTTCTGAGATACTTATTTAGATAATAAAGTGAGTGTTTATGGCTCCAAAAGTTCCTTGGTAGTCCATGCCAGGTATTTCAGAGATTAAATTCTCTAAAGTATTTCTAAACACAGTATAAGGTTGTTGATGAAAATGATAGCCAAAGAAACAGAAGGCTTTGTTCAATTGCCTGAACATAAACAAATGACATGAGCCTAAGGGGCAGGATTCAGCTCAGAAGTAACTATCTTTATCTGTCTACACCTAGGTGTCTGTATGTCAGCCAGGTGTCTGAGTTTAGCCTATAGTCGATGGAAATCTAATCAGCATAGTCCGTGTTGCCTAGAGAACAATTCAGCTCATCCTGGTTAGATACCAGGGGTTTGGTTCTGTTGCCTATACGTAGGCATCTAATACTGTTTGAGATGCTGTGGAATATTCTGCCTGCCAGCAGCCAGTGCAGGTCTTCTGTAAGTCCTGTATCATCTCATACCCCCTTGGGGGTCTGAGAGACCCCAGGGGCTCTCATCTGGTGTTAGATGAACATGGTTTAATGCAGTTGTTTGCATTTTGGCTTTTGTATCTAATCATTCAGTTTATCGAATTAGGCCTGGTTTTATAGCAAGCTGACGTCTATCAAGATTTTGAAGATATTGATGTTTGCAAATCAATAATAAATTTATACAATGATGTTATCCCTCTAGAGTGATATGAGAAGAGAGTCTTTTATTCTATAAAATCCTACTGCTTTTCTAAAATACTTTAAAAAAGGAATCTTTTTGACTTAATTTCTTGTTTAAAAAAATTATTCATAATTTTTGCATACGTTATGTCATATTTTTTTCCAGACATTATCATACATTCTCAGAAATCACCTTGATGAACATACATCAGAAAGCACATGATGCTTCCAGGAATCATTCTGGGAAGTTCATTACAGCAGCTTGATTCCTGTTTCCTGGTGGGAAAATTTACTTGCCATTGTGAGATGAAAAGAATGATGAGCTGGTTTTTGTCATCGATCAGTATGGACTTTAAGGATTGGAGTATAGAGGTAATGTTTTTCTTATAATATTTTAAGATTTGCTTTAACTAACTAGACAAAATAGTTATCAATTTTGAACAGATCTAAATAATCTGTATGTATATCTATCTGTGTAACAGCAAAAGTCAGGAAAAGCTCTGGAAACAATGTTAAACATTTACAAGGTTTGTAAACCTAAGGAGAAGCTAGTAGAATATTATCTTTACACGCATTGGTCTACTAGGACTTGTCTGTGAACATGGGATAAGGAGTTTCTGATGAGGAACTGAGTCCTGGTTGCTTTTTACATGTTCATGATAGTCTCTGATATGCACAATAGATGATAATAAGTGCTGTCTCAGTGTTTTCCAAAAGTAAAAAATAAAGTTTTGGAACTCAAGTATAAATCAAACTGGAGGATTTTATGTGTGCTTGGAGGCATATTAATGCAGTTTTTGTAACTCAGGAGTGGATTAAGCTGACTTTGTAGATAGAGCCTCTATGGTTCTGACTGAGAATGTTACTTAATGCTCGTCTACTTGGAAACAGTTTGAATGACATCATATTTATGAAAGGAACTTTCATAAATTTGTATCTGAATTCTCATGGAGATTTTAATTCAAATTCCTATAGGTAGATGTATAATATTTCTTATGGGAGACCCATGCCTTTCTGGTGCATCTATTCTGCAGATGAAATGTGATTATCTTCGACTATGGCAAATGATATTTTGTTGATGTGTGTGCAGGCAGCTGTATCAGGTGTTACACACATGATTCAGCTGACTAAAAGATATAACTAGAGGTTTTTTGAAACTTTTGGTCAGATTTGATTGCCTAGACATAATACTACCATTTAAACATCTTAATGTATTCCAGCCTGGCTTCCAGATGGTAATTTTAGACACCCAAGATATTCTGAAACATCCACACTGAACTGGAAAATATATGAAAGTGATGTGGTTTAACCCCAGCCAGCCAAGAAGCACCACACAGCTGCTTGCTCACCCTCCCCTACCCCTGGTGGGATAGGGGGAAGATTCTGCAGAGCAAAAGCGAGAAAACTCGTGGGTTGAGATAAGAACAGTTTAATAATTGAAATTAAAAACAAATTAATAATAATAATAATAATAATAATAATAATGCAAAAATTGTAATGAAAAGGAAAACAACAAGAGAGTGAGAGAGGAACAAAACCCAGGGAAAAAAAAAAAGAAAGTGATGCAACCACTCACCACCCGCTGACCAATGCCCAGCCAGTCCCCAAGCAGCCATTGCTGCCCCCTGGCCAACTCCTCCCAGTTTACATACTGAGCATAATGTCATATGGTATGGAATATCCCTTTGGCCAGTTTGGGTCAGCTGTCCTGGCTGTGCTCCCTCCCAGCTTCTTTTGCACCTCCTCACTGACAGAGTATGGGAAGCTGAAAAGTCCTTGACTTAGTATAACCACTGCTTAGCAACAACTAAAACATCAGTGTGTTATCACATTATTCTCATGCTAAATCCAAAACACAGCACTGTACCAGCTACTAGGAAGAAAATTACCTCTGTGTCAGCGGAAACCAGGACAGTATCCACCCCTTATTCTATACCATCTACGTCATGTCCAGGTCCCATACTTTCCAATGCATTTCAATTAATCACCACTGCTTTTCCTGTCTTTTAATATATACACACAGATATCATTCCCTTGGTATATGGGTATCTCATCCCACTCGGTGGGTTGTGAGATGGGTGAATCTTTGATTCCCTGGGGATTTGTGTACCGACAAAGGCCGATCTCTGCTCGGCAGAGCCGTAGGCCGGTAGAGTCACGACAATGACTCAGAGGAACAGTCAGGCTAGCAACTTTATTTACTGGCGAATTCAACAAATGGACAAACTTAACGAACTGGCAAGCTCAACGAACGAACAGAGGCAATTTGGCAATGGAGTTATTTTCTGGGCAACCCGTCACAACTCATCCAAAACTCATTTACCCAGAGATATATGTATATAGTGGAAGAGTAGAGGAACAGAGAAGCAAGAAAAGGAAAAGAGAAGAGAGGGGGATAAAGAAAAGGAAAGGTATCACCACCCTTGGATCCCGCGATGACGGTGACAGACGTGGCAATCCTCCGGTGATGGGCACGCACCGTTCCCTGGGGATGGTGTCTCTTTATACTCTAATCCCTGCCTCGAGTCACGCCCCTGGAGGACTTACGTTGTTCTGGTCCTCAAAAGTTTGTAGGCACTGGGGGAGGGGGGTGGTTGCGAGGAGTTTCATTCCAAGTTTTGGGTGGTTGCAGGTCCATTCCTTAGATAAAACTGTGACCTCTGGCCATATATGGTAACTGTGCATCCTCTGACGCACTCTTCTCATCCCGAGCTAGCCAACTTGCTGCACCTTATCTTGCTACAATGTTTGAGACAGTACCTCTTTCAGTGTCTCACAAGACAATACCTCTTTTAGTCTCTCCTCCGAAGAGCTCTCCCCATCCCATGCTAGCTGGCTTGCCATCGCCATGCAAATCACACCTTATGTCTCTACAATGTTTGAGACATTAACTTTTCCAGTCCCTCACAAAGGGCCATCCCTCTAAAATGTCCGTTCAGTTCATTTAGTCCATGAGTTTGGGCTCCATCTGCCGTAACAGTCTTTCAGGATAGGAGAGACGGTATGTGGTCTTGGATTGTTGCATGCTGAAGCCAGTTCTGGTTCCATCACCGCTGCACTTCTCTTGGTTTCATCAAAGTTCATTCTTCATTAATCTGGGTGATTCTTACTGTAATACCCTTGATATGGCTTATAGAAACTAGATTAGTAATGATATACTCTATTACGTAACAATTATTATCATACAGTTCAAATAATTGGCTATTCTCACCCAAAATCAAATCCTCTTGAGGTACACAGCAGATTTCCTCATCCTTCCACATCACCCATCAAGTACCTTGAGGGAATCCTTGAGAAAACACAGTACCACAAATGGGTTTGCCTTTGCCTGAGGCAGGAGTAACCCAGACTGTCTTCCCCAGCATGATTTTTATATGCACTACAGGGATTTTATCCCCTCTACAGTACATAAAAGTTTTGATTGGGCAGGGCCAGCTCGATTGGCAGATCCCCTAGTGTTGACTAACTAGGTGGCTTCTGCTAAATGCGTATCCCAATGTTTGACTGTCCCACCACCCATTGCTCGCAGTGTAGTCTTTAACAGTCCATTGTATTGTTTGATTTTCCTGGAGGCTGACGCATGATAGGGGATGTGATATACCCACTCAATGCCATGCTGTTTGGCCCAGGTGTCTAGGAGGTTGTTTCAGAAATGAGTCCCATTTTCTGCCTCAATTCTTTCTGGGGTGCCATGTTGCCATAGGACTTGCTTTTCAAGGCCCAGAATAGTGTTCTGGGCAGTGGCATGGGGCACAGGATACGTTTCCAGCCATCTGGCGGTTGCTTCCACCATTGTAAGCACATAGCGCTTGCCTTGGCGGGTTTGTGGGGGTATGATATAATCAATCTGCCAGGTCTCCCCATATTTATATTTCAGCCATCGCCCTCCATACCACAGAGGCTTTAACCACCTGGCTTGTTTGACTGCAGCGCATGTTTGACATTCATGGATAACCTGTGCAATAGTGTCCATGGTCAAGTCCACCTCTCCATCACGAGCCCATCTATATGTTACATCTCTTCCTTGACGGTCTGAGGTGTCATGGGCCCACCAAGCTATAAATAATTCACCCTTATGTTGCCAGTCCAGATCCACTTCAATCTGAGCAGCCTGATCCACTGCTGGTTGTTTTGATGTTCTTCAGTGGCCCAACTCTTGGGTACGAGAGCATCTATGTGACGTACCTTTACAACCAGGTTCTCTAACTGGGAAGCAGTATCTTGCCACAATGCTGCAGCCCAGATGGGTTTGCCTCTGTGCTGCCAGTTGCTCTGCTTCCATTGCTGTAACCACCCCCACAGGGCATTTGCCACCATCCATGAGTCAGTATAGAGCACTGGCCATTTTTCTCGTTCAGCAATGCCTAAAGCCAGCTGGATGGCTTTCACCTCTGCAAAGTGACTTGATTCCCCTTCTCCTTCAGCAGTTTCTGAGACTTGTGGTGCAGGACTCCATACAGCAGCCTTCCACCTCTGACACTTTCCCACAAGACAATAGGACCCATCAGTGACCAGGGCATATTGCTTCTCATTTTCTGGTAGTTTATTGTACAGTGGGGCCTGTTCAGCACGTGTCAACTCCTCCTCTGGTGATATTCCACAGTTTTTGCCTTCTGGCCAGTCCATGATTAATTCCAACTTTTCTGGGTGATGGGGGTTTCCTATTCGAGCCTGCTGTGTGATCAGTGCAACCCACTTACTCCATGTAGCATCAGTTGCATGATGTGTAGAGAGCACCCTCACTTTGAACATCCAGCCCAGCACCAGCAGTCGGGGTGCCAGGAGGAGCTCTTCTTCCGTACCAACCACTTCCGAAGCAGCTTGAACCCCTTCATATGCTGCCATTATCTCTTTTTCAGTTGGAGTCTAGCAGGCCTCGGATCCTCTGTATTCCCGACTCCAAAACCCCAGGGGTCGACCTCAAGTCTCTCCTGGTGCTTTCTCCCAGAGGCTCCAGGTAGGGCCATTCACCGTGGCTGTGGTGTAGAGAACATTTTTTACATCATTCCCTGCCCAGACTGGCCCAAGGGCTACTGCATGAACTATCTCCCGTTTAATTTGTTCAAAGGCTTGTCGTTGCTCAGGGCCCCATTTGAAATCATTCTTCTTCCGGGTCACTTGATAGAGAGGGCTTACAATCAGACTGTAATTTGGGATATGCATTCTCCAAAAACCCACAATGCCTAAGAAAGCTTGTGTTTCCTTTTTGCTACTTGGTGGAGACATGGCTGTTATTTTGTTAATCACTTCCATTGGGATCTGACGACGTCCATCTTGCCATTTTATTCCTAAAAACTGGATCTTCTGTGCAGGTCCCTTGACCTTACCTTTTTTTATTTCATCTTACCTTTCTTTAAAACCGGCCTTCAGAAAGCTTTGGACTATTTTCTTCCCTTTCTCAAAACTTCTTCTGCTGTATTGCCCCTCATGATGATGTCATCAATGCATTGCAGATGTTCTGGAACTTCACCCTTTTCCAGTGCAGCCTGCATCAGTCCATGGCAAATGGTAGGGCTGTGTTTCCACCCTTAGGGCAGTCAATTCCAAGTGTACTGGAAACCCCTCCAAGTGAAAGCAAACTGTGGCCTGCACTCTGCTGCCAAAGGCATTGAGAAGAACACATTAGTGATATCAGTTGTAGCATACCATTTGGCTGCTTTTGACTCCAATTCATATTGAAGTTCCCGCATGTCCGGCACGGCAGCACTCGGCGGCAGCGTGAATTCATTCAGGCCACAACAGTCTATTGTTAGTTTCCACTCTCCATTAGACTTTTGCACTGGCCGTATATGGCTGTTAAAAGGTGAGCGAGTCTTACTGATCACTCCTTGGCTCTCCAGTCAATGAATCAGTTTATGGATGGGAATCAGGGGGTCTCGGTTGGTACGATATTGCCTCCGGTGCACTGTGCACTCTGGTAGCAATTGCCACTGTGTGGCACCTGCTGTGCTTTGACCCTCAACAACCCCACTACAGAAGGGTCCTCTGAGAGACCAGGTAAGGCGGACAGCTGTTTAATTTCCTCTGCTTCCAAGGCAGCTATACCAAAAACCGACCAGTACCCTTTTGGGTCCTTGAAATACCCTCTCCTGAGGTAGTCTGTGCCAAGGATGCACGGACTGGCCTCTGGGCCAGTCACAATGGGGTGCTTTTGCCACTCATTCCCAGTTAGGCTCACTTCAGCCTCCAATACAGTTAGCTGTTGGGATCCCCCTGTCACTCCAGAAATACAGATGGGTTCTGCCCCTATATAGCTTGATGGCATTAGGGTACACTGTGCACTGGTGTCTACAAGAGCTTTATACTTCTGTGGGACTGATGTGCCAGGCCATTGAATCCACACAGTCCAGTAAACCTGGTTGTCCCTTTCCTCCACCTGGCTGGAGGCAGGGCCCCTCTAGTCCTGGTCATAGTATTCGTTACTCACTTGTAAATGTGAATCAAAAGCCCCTGTATTAAGATCGTGTCCTGGTTTCAGCTGAGACAGAGTTAATTTTCTTTATAGTGGCTGGTATGGGGCTATGTTTTGGATTTGTGCTGAAAACAGTGTTGATAATACAGAGATGTTTTAGTTGCTGCTGTACTAGTCAAGGACTTTTCAGCTTCCCATGCTCTGCCAGGTGCAGAAGAAGCTGGGAGGGGACACAGCCAGGATAGTTGATCCAAACTGGCCAAAGGGCTATTCCATACCACATGACATCATGCTCACTGTATAAAGCTGGGGAAAAGAAGGAAGGGGGGACATTTGGAGTGATGGCGTTTGTCTTCCCAAGTAACTGTTATGCGTGATGGAGCCCTGCTTTCCTGGAGATGGCTGAACACCTGCCTGACCATGGGAAGTAGTGAATTAATTCCTTTCTTCGCTTTGCTTGCGTGCGCGGCTTTTGCTTTACCTATTAAACTGTTTTTATCTCAACCCTCAAGTTTTCTTACTTTTGCTCTTCCAATTCTCTCCCCCATCCCACTGTGGGGGAGTGAACGAGTGGCTGCGTGGTGCTTAGTTGCCGGCTGGGGCTAAACCACGACAGATCGGAAGTAAGATCTGCCCTTTTACTCTGTCTGGGGAACTGCCCACTGGAAACTGGAGCAGCAATTTTCCTGGAAGAACCCCCTTGTGTGATTGTTTTTCCTTGCAACTCACATACCTGTGCCTCTAGGGTCAAGGTAGGTTTTCCATCCCACTTCCTCATATCATCTCCATGGTCACACAGGTAAAACCACAGGGTAGCCCGTGGTGTGTATCCACTATGTTTTGTCTCTTGAGCAGAGGGACGCTTACTCCTAATGACTGAGATACTGGTCTGTACAGGTAGGGAGCAGGACATATCCTCTCTGAATTGCTGGAACTCCCAGGATAGTGTCTTGGCTAGTGTGTCCGGCAGTTTCTCCACAGCTGAGATACAGGTCTGCAGGGAGGAAGAGAGACTTTCTTCATATTGTTGGAGTTGGCCAGCCAATTCATCCACCACTGATTCATCTCCAACTTTCCAGGTCATTACTGCCAATGAGTTTGCATGCAACTGTGAAAGGTACGCTCTTCCCCCTCCCCCCCAATAATGATGCGGGATTTTAACATGTCTATCACCTAATTTTCATGCCTTTTATGCCCTGCCGTGCCCCTAGGCACATACTCACCTCGGCACGGGAAGCAGAAGAAGCAGGACCCCTTGGTCACAAGAAAGAGTCCACAGCCAATGAGGCACCTTAGCTCAGGGAAACTTCTAGATCATGACCAGTTATGACCACAGCTCCAATCCGACCCAGGGTATAAATGGGGCACCGTTGGAGACCTCCTTTGAGCATGGTCTTCTTGGAGTAGCGGGCCTGTGTTCAGGACCTCTCCCCTTGGCTTGGGATGCTGCCTGAGAAAACTTCCCAGGACTGAGTGCCCTCACCTCCTTTGGTGAGTGATTCCTTCTGGATATATCCTTGAGGGAGCCCTCGGGCCTGGCCCCCCATTCCCAGATAAGCGATTATATCTTCTGGGTACCCACGAGAGAGAGAGAGTTTTCCCCTTTGTGAGGGAGTGTGTGCGCACTTTGGATCATCATTCTTGTGTGTACTGACATGTAGTAACAATACCCCGACTGGCACCTCGAACCTGTTATGTGTTAAATGTTATCGCAGTGCTGGATGATTTTGGTTTATCCTTGTTTCTCATTGGTTTCTGTTGTGTGGTTTTGGCTGTTTTGTGAAAGTCGTTTGAGCTTGTTCCTCGTTTGAGTTAGTTTCAGTGTACCTCTATGACATTTATAATTGGTGCAGCAAGCAGGGTATTGATGGAGGGATTGTTATGGAGGCATGGTTGTGACCCTTCTCCCTTAGGAGTGGAATGGGTGAAGAAGTGGTGTGAACCTGAGTCTGTTGTAGAAAGGATAGAGAAATGCCGTGGAAGCAAGAGAGATGGCAGAGGCAAAGGGACCACATGTGCCATACTGGGTGCCTGCTTGATGCAAGCGCAGGACCATTACAAGTATTTTAGGCAGGTGGAAAAGGATAATTCTGAGAGTCAACTAGAGATTGAATGCTTAAAAGCAGAGTTACAACAAGAGAAAGAGCGGACGTGTTTACTAGAACGAAAGACCGAGATTATGTTAACCCAAGTGAAAAAGCCCCCCAGTGTTGTCCAAATTCGGAAGTTGATTGCAGGAACAATCCCGAGGATTGGGATGGGAACATCTGGGGACATTCTGATGAAGCTAGCGTTGATGAAACAGAGGAGATAGAGGAAAGGGATGTTAGACCTCTTATCAAAACCGAGAGGCATACGAACTCACAGGGTGGGAATCCCTGAACTACTGTCTGTATCACCCCATGGACAGGACCTGAGCTCAATGACTTGCAAGTTAAAATTTCAAGCAAGCTGGGAGAGATGGAGATGGAATATTTGTGGCATGTTTTGCTTACCGGAGGTGATCGGATATTATTGAGTGATGATGAGGTTCGAGGGTTTTGGGGACCTGGTGTGTTTCTAAGTGACGGGCCAGCTGGCAACCAGTCTATAACTTCTCAGGTGGCTTGCTGGGCTGGTGGTATAAACCCCAAAGAATAAGGGGAGCCTATTATGATTCGGATAAGGGGATTGTCAGAATTGGCAGAAAGGGTACAAAAGGCTGTTTGTATACAGGCGATGTATGGAGAGGGGGCAGCAAGGTATACCAGTGGCTGCACCAGTAGATCCCACCCACCTCAGGCCTCTCATTAAGGGGTTACCAGATGCATGTCCAGTCCCTTAGAGAGAGAATTCAGACAGCCATAGAACGCAGTCGACAGAACCCCCTCAATCCACCTGTGCATGTGCTGACATGGGCCAAAACACTGCATAGTATAGTCACCCACAGCCGTGAAATGGGGTGGATGGATCTAGGTGGTCATGCAGACGGGAGCAGAAGGGTCCGGCAATCCAGCTGCGAGCCTCGTTCTGGATGCCCCCTGCCCCGCAAGGGAACCTGAACCCTTGTGAAGCAAGTTGGATCAGCCCGGCGGACTGGAGCGGAACGGCTTGTGGTGGAAGGTGTTAGCATTGGGGGTACCTCGAGCACTGTTAAGTGGGTAGGCCACCAAGCATATGCAGAAGCTAGTGAAATTGCTGGAGGGAAAGACCAGGGACTTAAAGGAGATGCCAGTGACTGCCCCTGCCCCCCAAGACAGGAGGTGGAACCCTAACCCTTTCACATCTTTGCAAGGGGAATTAAGTGAACTAAAAACCTAAAAGTCATGGTTTGGGGTTCGGGCAACCCAACCTGCTTGGTAAGTTCCTGTCAATGGTCTGCCGCTAAGGAACCCTATGTACATGTTCCCATTGGTCCAAAGCAGATAAGTTTAGAGTTTTTGATCAACACAGGGGCCCAAATTAGTGTTCTAAACAAGCAGCAAGGTGACTAGCTAGGAATCAAACCATCAAGAAAAGTCATCAATATAATAGGGGTAATGAGTGCAGCAGAGAGGTGTCCTTTAGCCCAAACCCAGTTTTGGCTGTCTGGGGAGAAGCAGATGATGGCTGTGGAGGTCGCTCTGAGCCCTTATGAGGGAAACATATTGGGGTTTGATATTTTAGCAGGTAAGCGGTGGCACCTGCCAAATGGCAGCCTGTGGAGTTTCAGAAGCCATGGCGTGGGAGCCACTCTCATTAGGACCTTGCAGTCCGCTCCTGCTCTGCCACCATCCAAAGTCACCCGTGTTTCCCAATATCCCGTCAAGTGCAGAGAAACGGGGTATCACAGAAGTCATCAACCATCTTGAAAAAAGGCAAATAATCAGTGCACCTATTCTCCCTATAACTCCCCACTCTGGCCAGTTCACAAGCCCGACGGCCAGTGGCGACTAAATATTGATTATTGGAAATTGAATAGCAATACCCCACCACTAACAGCTGCTGTCCCAAGCATAACCTCAGTGGTGACTGCAGTACAAGCAGAAGCCCATCCATGGATGGCTGCCTTAGATGTCAAAGACATGTTCTTCATGATTCCCCTAAGGGAGGAGGACAAATCGCAATTTGCCTTTACCTGGGAGGGGACCCAGTACACCTTCAACCGGCTTCCGCAAGGATACAAACACTCTCCCACTATTGCTCATAACACCTTGGCTGCACTCCTTGACACTGTGAAAGTGCCATCGGGCATTCACATATACCAATACATAGATGATGTCCTGGTGGATGGAGACAATAAGGGATAGGTTGGACAGGTAGCCGAGACTATTTGGAACTTATTGACGAAAAATGGGTTAGATATTCCACCTTCCAAATGCCAAGGTCCTGGGCAGGAAATCAAATTCTTAGGGGCTTGGTGGATAGCAGGAGCTATCACAGTACCCAATGATGTCGTATCAGCCATTGAGGGGGGGCAGACCCCAAACAGCAACATGGAAATGCAACATCTATTGGACACATTGGGGTACTGGAAGAAACACATACCAGGATATTTGGTAATTGACTGCTCTCTGTATGACTTGCTTTGAAAGAATAAGAAATGGGATTGGACCCCTCGACATACGGAGGCCCTTAACGTCCTAAAGGACAAACTTAAAACCTACCACAAACTAGGCCCGCTACACCCACGAGACCCACTGAGGGTGGAATGGGGGTTTGTGGAGCATGCCTCCTATTGTGGAGCATCCTCCTGTATTCCAAAAGGGACGCAAGGGCCAGCCAGACCTCTATTGTTTTCTTGCACCTCATTCAAGGAAACCAAATAACAATACTTGGAGTGGGAGAAGGGGCTTCTCTCACTCACCAGGGTAGTTAAGGAGGCGGAGAGATTGTGTACATCACAGGACATTATTGCGCGAGGCCCTTCCCCTCTATTAAATTCAGTCCTTAAGGGGTTGCACCCTCCTGAGGGAGTGGTGCAGAAGGCCACAATACAAAAATGGTATGCCTGTTTGGAGGGAGTCAGTCAATTGTCACCATTAAAAGAAGGCCCTGCCAAAGCTTCCAAGTTTCAACAGCTTGTAAACCCTGACCCAGCTCTGCTGAGCTTACCTTATAAGCCCTCTCCAATTAAAGAGACACACGAGCTAGCTCCAGATTCAGACACACAGGGGGTGTGGTTCACCAATGCGTCAGCATGTCGAGTGGGGCCGAAGTGTCAGTATAAGGCAGCAGCAGTAGAAATTGCCGGTGGAACAACAATGACAGAGGAGGGGGAAGGTACTGCTCAGGTAGGGGAGTTGCGTGCTCTCTTATTAGCTGCGGAAGGGGGTGCCTCCACAATTTACACCAATTCTTTTGCAACTTACAGGGGTGCCACCAATTGGATATGCCAATGGGAATCCAATCGGTGGGAAATGGGTCACACTAGAGTCTGGAGGGCTGTAGATTGGCAGAGGCTGTTGGAAATAGGCAGGTCACATCCCTTGAGAGTGGGTTGGGTGAAAGGGCATGTGAAAGGTGGAACTCCAGCTGCTAAGTGGAACCAACAGGCTGACCAGTTAGCTCAAATCAGAGTGGTTGATAGCATACGGGAAGAGTGGGAATGGCTAGCTGAGTGGCTACACGTCAAACGAAGCCACTCTGGGAAGGTGGATCTGTATTACGAGTGCCGGTCTCAGGGGTGGCCAGTGTTTACGGCAACATGCAAAGCAGTCCTCACGGCCTGCCCACAATGCTGATAAGGCTTAAAGCCAACCACCTGAACCAAGCCCTGGCCCAGCAGATCAGACAGGGCAAAACCCTTTGGAGCACTTGGCAGGTTGCCTACGTCAGGCCATTAAAACCATCCTGTGGAAAGAAGTTCATCCTGGTAGGAGTGGAAGTGGTTTCGGGGCTGTCGGTAGCTAGAGCTGTCGGCAGCTACAGCTGTCGGTGCTGCCTTCGGGGACCAAACGGTGTAAGTATTGCATGAATGGTTCAGTGTTTTACCCACCCCTGAGAGCATTCAAAGTGACAACAGAGCACATTTTATGGCCACAGTGGTTTGAGATTGGGCTAGAGGGGAAGGTATAAAGTGGGTGTTCCATATGCCATATTATCCTCAGGCCAATGGGATCGTTGAGCAGACCAATGGTCTGATTAAAAAGCATGCTGATGTCTCGTGACCTATTTGGAAAACACAAGCAGTCCTTATCATCAATAACCATTGGGGGAGTTATGGAAGCCCCAAAATCAGGGCATTCTGCCCTGAGAAGACACCAATGGGCAATGACCCTCTACCAGATAATAGAGACGACCAGTTTCCACTAAGAACACACGTAGGCCAGCATGTCATGGTGAAACTACCTTCCATTGGCATTGTGCCCATGACCCTAGCAAAACCTAGAGGCCTGTATGCTTGGGAGACTCTCTATGAAAATGGAAAAAACCACCCTATCAGTGCCTAGTGGATAGTACCGGAATTCTAACCCGAAAGCCCTGTCCCAGAGGACAGAAGCCCATTTTTTTTTGTAGTCTCTTACAGGACAATGGAGGGATGGACCACTCTGTTGCTCCTACTGATGGCAACAGCAACTAATGCAAATGACTCGGACCTGGATGGCAACGTAGTGGCAAGGATGATGGTGGGATTTGCACGGATGATGAACCTAACATTGGTAACAGTCTGTTTACCCACCCCCAGGTCAGTGGAGGACCCCTTACCCATTTTTGTACAGGACATCAACATACCACTAGCCCTTGAATTAACATGGGGTCAATATAACAATTATAGCTAGAAGTTCTGGGAAAACACAGGGGACGTAGGCTATACCCGTATCATTTATAGTTGGTCACTGGGCACGATAAATGCTAATTCGGTATGGGATGCCAAATGCAATTACATTCTCCAACCGACCCATAAAACCACGAGGTGGAGCATCAACAGCACTGAACACGGCTTTCTATGGGACGTTAACAATCACTCACTAGTGTATACCAAGCCACTGAATGCTTCTTGGTGTATCAAACATCCTGACAGAGACAATAACAAATGCCCTAGCACATGCAATAACAACTCATTCGACTGCCTGTTCAATTGCACATGGGCCAGGTACAGCTATGCACCTAGTTGGTACGGGGCAAAAGATAAGGTACACCCGACAGGGGAATCTCCACTCTGGGACTGCCAAACAGAAATTGGGAGTAAGGGTATAGATAAGATGCCCCTGTTGTGGCTGTATCCACCAGCCCAAGAAGCCTTCGTACAAGGCTGCTTATGCAGCAATACCAGCTATTCACATCCCTCTGTTCTAAATTGCCACAAAAGACACTATTGTCACTCTCTCACCACCACTCCAGGTTCATTCTGAACATCTTTTGTCTCTGCACCTCCTAATTTAGTGTGGGTGTGCTCTGATGGTCACCTATATTCCCAGCTATACCAAACTATTCCAAAACTGGCCTGCACGTTAGTTGTGCTTTCCCTCTGTCCTATCTACTGGGAAGGGCTCATACCACAACAATGGTGGCATTGCGTGCCAGGGGACGTACGGAAGGAGGGGAAAAATGCTCCAATGAGGACTGGGTGGTGGTCAGAGTCAATCTTTGGAACGGCGATCGCTCCAGTGCAAAACAGACACTATTCTAGAGCTGAGCCTACAGCTAGAGGCACTAATAAACTCTATGCATAACAACACAGGCTTCTTAAACAATCAATTACAAGAAAAAAGCAAGATGACTATTCAAAACTGAGCCAAGTTAGACTTAATCCTATTGAAAGAGAAAGGCATATGCAGGACGCTGACTATCGGTAGACGACTGTTGGTTCCACATCCCAAATGTTTCGGTGCCACTACAAGAACAGATTAATAAGATGAAGAAGATAGCTAAAGACACAAGAGAAATTCTACTGCACTAGGGACTAATTGGTTGGGGAAAGTTTTTAATGTGTTTGAGTTTTCCTTGTTGGGGTGGCTAACTAGCCTCCTTCAATCTTTGATAATGACCATAATTGTGATTGTTGTAATTTGTAGTGTTATAAGATGCATTAAGAGCACCATAATGAAATCTGTGTGCACTGTGAAGTACACTCCCTTAAAACCCACCCCTGAAACTAATGCTACCCTGAATCCCACTTGTGACACCAACATGCCCCTAAAACCGACCCATGCAATTGACATCCCCCCCTTGAACCCTATCCATATGTTAGATGTCCCAATACAACCCCAGGATGGTGCTCATATGTTCACCCATTGCTATTCTTAATTGTTTCTATAATGCTGGATATTGTTACATGGTCAACAGTTGATTGTGGGGTGACTGGTTGGTTGCTAATGATACCTTGCAAGAGCTGAAAGACACTTAAAGAATGATGATCCACAGTGGGTGTTAAATTCACCAGCACTGTGCCCCCTTTTAACTTTGGAGGTAAGAGGTGACTGTACCACCACTCCAAAGAAAATGGTTGGATCATGACTGTGGTCACAGGGTGGATTGTGTGACAGGTACGCTCTGCCCCCCTCCCCCCGCCCCGATAAAGATTGGGGCTTTTAACATGGCGGTCACCTCATTTTCACACCTTTTATGCTCTGCAGTGCCCCCAGGCACATACTCACCTCGGCAGGGGGAGCAGAAGAAGCAGGACCCCTTGGTCACAAGAAAGGGTCCACAGGCAGTGAGGCGCCTTGGCTTGGAGAAGCTTCTAGATCATGACCAGTTATGATCACAGCTCAGATCCAACCCAGGGTATAAATGGGGCACCGCCGGAGACCCCCTTTGAGCGTGGTCTTCTTGGAGCAGCAGGCCTGTGTTCGGGACCTCTCCCCTCGGGTTGGGACGCCGTCTGAGGAAACTTCCCAGCACTGAGTGCCCTCACTTCCTTTGGTGAGTGATTCCTTCTGGATGTATCCTTGAGTGAACCCTCAGGTCTGCTCCCCCACCCCCAGTGGAGCGATTATATCTTCTGGGTATAATCTGAGAGGGAGAGAGTTTCCCCTTTGTGAGTGAGTGTGTGCGCACTTTGGATCATAATTCTTGTGTGTATTGATGTGTAGTAACAATACCCTCCAACCTGTTATGTGTTAAATGTTATCACAGTGTTGGTTGATTTTGGTTTACCCCTGTTTCTCATTGGTTTCTGTCATGTGGTTCTGGCTGTTTTGTGAAACAAAGTTGTTTGAGCTTGTCCGTTGTTTGAGTTAGTTTTAGTGTACTTCCGTGAGAGTGACGATGGTGCACTCCATACAAACTTCCACCACATGGGCCATGTGCACCTGACTTCATCTGGATCTTTGGATAACGGCTCATTGTTCAGGTCATCATAAATCATCTCGAGCATGGCTAATTCCCTCAGGTACTGGATACCTCTCTCCATGGTGGTCCACTTGCCTGTGTGATGTATAACATCTTCCTTGAAGGGATACTTTTCCTTCACACCTGACAGGAGTCACCTCTAGAGGCTGAGGGCTTGTGCCCCTTTCTAATCACTTTGTCAATGCCCGCTTCCCTAGAAAGGGATCCCAGCTGCTTGGCTTCCCTACCCTCTAATTGTAGGCTACTGGCCCCGTTATCCCAGCATTGGAGCAGCCAGGTGGCAACGTGCTCGCCTGGATGACGGCTGAAATCTTTTCGCATATCTCACAGCTCACTCAGGGGTAGGGATCAGGTGGTTACCATCTTAGTCATGGGTTCTGCCTCGTCCTCCTCCTGTTCTTGAGATGGCCATGGTTCATCTTCATCCCTTACTAAACGAGCTCATTTTCTTGTGTCGTTCTTCTTGTGTATAGGGGCAAGTGATACCAGCATGGGTTGGTTCTCTGGTTCAGCTACAGTGCCTGTTAGGAGGGCTGGAGTAGCCACAGTGCCTGTCACCAGGGTTGGAGTAACTGCAGTGCCTGTCACGGGGGCTGGAGTAGCCATGGTGCCTGTCATTTTGTCACCAGATCCAGAGACCTTCTCTTCCCCTTGAGGGTTCTGAATAATGTTGAACAGGGCTTGGTAGGCATGGGCCAGACCCCAGCACATTGCAGTGATTTGTGTCTCTTTGGAGTTGCCAGGGTGACAACATACTTTTTCCAAATACTTTACTAGTTTTTCAGGATTCTGCACCTGTTCAGGGGTGAAGTTCCAAAACATTGGAGGTGCTTACTGTCCTAGGTACTTGCCCATATTATCCCACACACCCTGCTACTCATATCTATCTGGCCTTGGGGCAGATCTCTGGATGATATTCTTAAATTGCTTATTAACCTTAGACAAAACTGAAACAATATTCCCAAGCAATACCAATAGGTGTACCCTAACTACCGAAGGATGTTCAAGATACTGAAAAGTTATTGTAATGAAGGAGGAAACATCCTAGAAGAGGGTAGTGAAAGTGCCATTCTGTATTTCCTCCATAAAAAACTGCTCAGAGGAAGAAGTATAATTGCTAATTGTTTCCACGAGGTGGTACCAGACGTACAGTAATGGCTTCAGTACACAACTCAAATAAGAGATTAAACTCAAGGCCTGTGTTTTAATAACAGCTCTCGCAGGCAAAACATCACTAATCACTGCAGAGCACAGCAAACTGCAAAAACCAACACAGAACTTTAACATGTACAGCAAAAAATGAGCATGGTGTGGATCAGATAAACTACTATCAAGAACAGATGAATCAATATTATGACCCACAACTGTTAACAGATATAAATTCCTTAATACACTCTGGTTAATCTCAAACCCTTCAAGCCCCATGTTGGGCACCAAAAAGGGCTGTCGTGGTTTAGCCTCAGTCAGCAATTCATTACTACAGAGCTGCTTGCTCACCCTACCCCCCGGTGGGATGGGGGAGAGAATCGGAAGAGCAAAAGTAAGAAAACTCATGGGCTGACACAAGAACAGTTTAATAATGGAAATAAAATATAATAATAATAATAATAATAATAATAATAATAATAATGTAATGAAAAGGTAAACAACAAGAGGGAAGAATAAAAAACAGGGAAAAACAAGTGATACAATTGCTAACCACCCACTAACTGACACCCAGCCAATCCCTGAGCAGACGTCGCTGCCCTGCGGCCAGCTCCCCCCAGTTTATATACTGAGCATCACATTATATGGCATGGAATATCCCTTTGGCCAGTTTGGGTCAGTTGTCCTGGATATGCTCCTTCCCAGCTTCTTTTGCACCTCCTGTCTGGCAGAATATGGGAAGCTGAAAAGTCCTTGACTTAGTATAACCACTGCTTAGCAACAACTAAAACACCAGTGTGTTATCACATTATTCTCATGCTAAATCCAAAACACAGCACTATACCAGCTACTAGGAAGAAAATTAACTCTATCCAGCTGAAAACAAGACACAAGGGATGTCATTACAATGAAACTAGATGCCTGTGTTAAGGCATCTGAATCACATTTCCTGAGATGTTTGTCTTACTCAAGCAGCATTTACACTTTACTAAGTCCTTTCCTCTTCTACTTGTAAATATTCATATTTTATTTTTACCATCACAGAATCACAGAATCACAGAATCGTATAGGTTGGAAAAGACCTTTAAGATCATCGAGTCCAACCATAAACCTAACACTGCCAAGACCACCACTATACCATGTCCCTAAGCACCTCATCCAAACGTCCTTTAAATACCTCCAGGGATGGCGACTCAACCACTTCCCTGGGCAGCCTGTTCCAATGCTTGATAACCCTTTCAGTGAAGAAAAATTTCCTAATATCCAGTCTAAACCTCCCCTGGCGCAACTTGATGCCATTTCCTCTTGTCCTATGGCTTGTTACTTGGGAGAAGAGACCGACCCCCACCTCTCTACAACCTCCTTTCAGGTAGTTGTAGAGAGCAATAAGGTCTCCCCTCAGCCTCCTTTTCTCCAGGCTAAACAATCCCAGCTCCCTCAGCTGCTCCTCATAAGACTTCTGCTCCAGACCCTTCACCAGCTTCGTTGCCCTTCTCTGGACACGAGAAGGGCATGTTTTCATCTATGTTTTCATTAGCTTCTATTCATGTCAAAACCATGACTGCATTAAGTGAACACCCAGCATAACCCCAAGGACCACTAGAACTGAGCCTTCAATAGCAATGGTGTGAGAGGAAGGAGCGGAAGAAAGAAAGAGACAATATGAATTTTGTGTGAATCCCAGAGAATGCCAACAGAAAGCAAGTAGCGAGTGACTGGTAGAATATTATATAGTTTAGGAAAAAAATCAGATTCTGGAAATGGCTATACTCTCCCCATAATGTAACAGTCTACCACACTACATGTTGTTCAGCCAGTCCTTTTCTCAAGTGTTCTTACATGATGTTTCATTATTATCTTCTATGGGTTTGGGGAATTTTTGTTGTTGTTGTTTTTTCACCAAAATGTGTCCCTGGAGTTATTTTACCTTAATTTTCCTACTATTTCCAACATTTTATGTTCACACTGTCATAAATCAGATAGCTTTTATTATCTTCTTAGCACACTCCTTACCTCTCTCTATAATAAATCTTCATTTAATTCCGGGTCAAGTCACTTTTTCTAGACAGCCCTAGTCTCTCTCCCATTCCACTTCCTTGTATTAACTCTTAGTCTTCTCTAGGTAATCTGAGAGACTCTGCTGGTGACAACTATCTTTCCTCGTTCAGGCCTATTATAGTTTAGGGGTGGGATTCATCTTATCAAATTAAGATAGCTGGGCACTATATTAATTCTTTTAGCCACAGCATTAATTTGCAAGTTCATGCTGACCTAGAGGCAAGCTGAATAGCTCTTCTTAAAAAATTCCTTAAAAAGGAATTCTTTCCATCCAGTAGAGGTAGTAGGACCTGTTATTCCCAGGCCTTCAGCTGACTCCATAGCAAACCCCTTGGTTGACTTTATTCAGATTCATAATTGCAGCTATTTGACCAGAAAATTAAAATTATGCAGACCTATATTCAATATATATTTCCAACCTATTTATGTAATGCAATACATGCAACCTATTTATTGTCCATGCAACACATGGATATAGCAATAGATTCTTTTATTGCAAAAATCACATCCGTTAATCTTTAAAGAAAAAAAAAAAAGATCTATTTTAAAGTTAGCTTTGTTTTGTTAATGCTTTGCTTTTCCCTCCATTACTCATTGTAAAAGCTGAGCACCCACAGTCACTGGATAGAATTACTAGCTATTCTCCAATTTCAGGCAAAATGTACTCATTATATCCATTTGTTCCTGTACCAATATTATCCTTTACCTTACATAGTCTGTACTCTTTGCTGAATTTATAGATAGCAACCTTATCCTTTTTAAGCTTTTGTGTCACTAAGCTAACCAAGCCCAGTGCTTCTAGTCTCTTCTCATATAATAGACTTTAAATTTCCCTCATTATCACAGAAGCTCTTCTCTCCGTCAGTTTGAATTCATCTTCTTTCACTATGAATGACCAGAGCATATATTTCAGAGGAGATCTCACCAGAATTTTGTATAATGGAACTAATATTGTCCTAACTCATATGACACATCCTAGGATACAATTTGCATTTTTCACAGCTGTAACATATTGGTACCTCAAAGGACTGAATATGACACATCTCCTTCAATGAGCCTGAATTTCTGCCCTCAGGTTTTGTCAGTGATTTTTCTTACTAGTTTCCAGATTCACAATGCAGAATTTTGTACTATTAAATGTTGTATTATTATGTCTATCTCTTTGGTCCCATAATTCACTCAACTTTTTTTCCTGTGAGTATGAACAGACAATATTTAAAAAATCATAGTTGCTGGAGCTACCAGTCTGTCAGCTAGAACTGACTCGTCAGTTACCCACCAGGCAGTGAAACGTACACAGCTGTACAAGTAACTTTTTACAACACAAAGAAGAATATGTTAGCTGAAATTGGCATTGAAATTCAAAGTAACCAATTTGATTTTATAGAACAGAAGGACAAACATAGTCAGAGGAAGTTGCTTCCTGTTTTGCTTGTATTTTCTTCAACAACTCTATTCGGATTACATTTAATTATTTGAGCAGAACATGTGTGGAATGAATCTTCATTATCCCTAGGATTACAGTGACTTCTACCTTTACAACATCAGCAAAATTCATCGAGATATTCCCGATTCATATGCAAGATCATTAATTTCACATAAGAGTATTACCAACCCAACCCTTCAGAAACACTTTTATTTCACTTTTCTTTCATCACCTGTTTAGTATCAATAATTTCTGCTGTCTTCTCCCCTTTAATTAGAACCTTGATAATTTTGTAGTTCTACTAATTTTTATCTTTTCTAACAGGACCTGTGGTTTTCCATATGGTGCTGTATCAACTGTTTGGTCGAAGTCCAGGCAGATGGATGCTTTGTATTTCATTCCTCTGGTAGATTCAAGTACATATATCTTATGTGAGATATATATATAGACATAGATATATATATATATATATATGTCATCAAGTAACCAGAAAAATGCTTAATTTTCTTTGAAACCTTTTTCATATTTTTCAATTTTTCTTGTATTCACATTTGTCCTAGGGCTTGTATACTGGGATGTTCAGATCCCTGTGCCTGTAGTAGGACAGATACTTTTTTCTTCGGTATAATAAATTTTTTTCTTCGGATGGCCTACGCCGCACCGGGTTTGCTAGCGTCTGATGGGATTCATCTTTCTCAAAGGGGAAAGAGAATCTTTGCTCAGGAACTTGCGGGGCTCATTGACAGAGCTTTAAACTAGACTCGAAGGGGGAGGGGGATAATATCAGGCTTGCCCGAGGGAAGCTGAGGGGCGGCGTGCCATGGTTAGAGGGAGCGGCTGCCAGCGAGGGCACTCAGCCTGAGTCCTCGAGATGTGCGGGGTATGCTTGGGCACAGCCAAAGTCGAGCGGATTTGAGCCAGGGGATACTGAGGCAACGGGAGCCAAGAGGGAAACACCAGTGAAACGCCTCAAAGCACGCAAGGGGTGTTCTTCTGTGAAGGAGACACGGATGACAGCCCAGCTGAAGTGCCTCTACACCAATGCACGCAGCATGGGTAACAAGCAGGAGGAGTTGGAAACCATTGTACATCAGGAAAACTATGATATGGTGGCCATCACTGAAACGTGGTGGGGTGACTCGCACAACTGGAGTGCGGCGATGGATGGCTATAAACTCTTCAGGAGGGATAGGCGAGGCAGGAGAGGTGGTGGGGTAGCCCTATATGTCAGGGAGTGTCTGGATAGTTTAGAGCTCGATGATGGTGATGATAGGGTGGAGTGTTTATGGGTAAGAATCAGGGGGAAGGCCAACAAGGCAGATATTGTGGTGGGAGTCTGTTACAGACCCCCCAACCAGGATGAGGAGACAGATGAACTATT
This sequence comes from Mycteria americana, assembly GCF_035582795.1. Classification (NCBI taxonomy): domain Eukaryota; kingdom Metazoa; phylum Chordata; class Aves; order Ciconiiformes; family Ciconiidae; genus Mycteria; species Mycteria americana. The sequence continues at coordinate 171,590,490 of NC_134365.1, read as the reverse complement.
CTATAAGCAGCTGGGTGAAGCCTCACGATCGCTAGCCCTTGTTCTTGTGGGGGACTTCAACCTGCCGGATGTCTGCTGGAAATACAATACAGCAGAGAGGAAACAGTCCAGGAGGTTCCTGGAGCGTGTGGCAGATAACTTCCTGACACAGCTGGTGAGTGAGCCAACGAGGGAAGGTGCCCCGCTGGACCTCTTGTTCACCAACAGAGAAGGACTTGTGAGCCATGTGATGGTTGGAGGCTGTCTTGGGCAGAGCGATCATGAAATGATAGAGTTTTTGATACGTGGAGAAGCGGCGAGGGGGGTCAGCAAAACTGCCACCTTAGACTTCCGGAGGGCAGACTTCGGCCTGTTTAGGAGACTGGTCGAGAGAGTCCCCTGGGAGGCAGCCCTTATGGGCAAAGGGGTCCAGGAAGGCTGGACATTCTTTAAGGAGGAAGTCCTAAAGGCACAAGAGCGGGCTGTCCCCAGGTGCCGAAAGACGAGCCGGCAGGGAAGAAGACCGGCCTGGCTGACTAGAGAGCTCTGGCTTGAACTCAGGAAAAAGAGGAGAGTCTATGTCCTCTGGAAGAAGGGGCGGGCAACTCAGGAGGACTACAAAGGTGTAGCAAGGCTGTGCAGGGAGAAAACTAGAAGGGCCAAAGCTGAGTTAGAGCTCAGTCTGGCTGCTGCTGTAAAAGACAACAAAAAACACTTCTTCAAATACATTAGCAGCAAAAGGAGAGGTAAGGAGAATCTCCAGCCCCTAGTAGATGTGGGGGGAAACACAGTGACCAAGGATGAGGAAAAGGCTGAGGTACTTAATGCCTTCTTTGCCTCAGTCTTTATTAGCAGGGCCGACTGTTCTATGGGTACCCAGCCCCTGGAGTTGGAAGATAGGGACGGGGACCAGACTGGAGCACCCATAATCCAGGGGGAAATGGTGAGTGACCTTCTGCACCACTTAGACACTCACAAGTCTATGGGGCCTGATGAGATCCACCCGAGAGTGTTGAAGGAGCTGGCAGAAGAGCTCACCAAGCCCCTTTCCATCATTTACCAGCAGTCCTGGCTAACTGGGGAGGTCCCTGATGACTGGAGATTAGCCAATGTGACGCCCATCTTCAAGAAGGGCCGGAAGGAGGACCTGGGGAACTACAGGCCTGTTAGCCTGACCTTGGTGCCAGGGAAGCTGATGGAGCAGATCATCCTGAGTGCTATCTCAGGGCATGTAGAGAATAACCAAGGGATCAAGCCCAGCCAGCATGGGTTCAGGAAAGGCAGGTCCTGCTTGACCAACCTGATCTCCTTCTACGACAAGGTGACCCGCCTAGTGGATGAGGGAAAGGCTGTGGATGTTGTCTATCTAGACTTCAGTAAAGCCTTTGACACAGTCTCCCACAGCATTCTCCTGGAGAAACTGGCTGCTCATGGCTTGGACGGGTGTACTCTTCGCTGGGTAAAGAACTGGCTGGATGACCGGGCCCAAAGAGTGGTGGTGAATGGAGTTTACTCTGGTTGGCGGCCAGTCACAAGTGGTGTTCCCCAGGGCTCTGTGTTGGGGCCAGTTCTGTTTAACATCTTTATCAATGATCTGGACGAAGGGATCGAGTGTACTCTCAGTAAGTTTGCAGATGACACCAAGTTGTGTGCGAGTGTTGATCTGCTGGAGGGTAGGCAGGCTCTACAGAGGGATCTGGACAGGCTGGATCGATGGGCCGAGGTCAATTGTATGAGGTTTAACAAGGCCAAGTGCAAGGTCCTGCACTTGGGCTACAGCAACCCCATGCAACGCTACAGGCTTGGGGAAGAGTGGCTGGAAAGCTGCCCAGCAGAGAAGGACCTGGGGGTGCTGGTTGACAGCCGCCTGAATATGAGCCAGCAGTGTGCTCAGGTGGCCAAGAAAGCCAATGGCATCCTGGCTTGTATCAAAAATAGTGTGGCCAGCAGGAGTAGGGAAGTGATTGTGCCCCTGTACTCGGCACTGGTGAGGCCGCACCTCGAATCCTGTGTTCAGTTTTGGGCCCCCCACTACAAGAGGGATATTGAGGTGCTGGAGCGTGTGCAGAGAAGGGCAACGAAGCTGGTGAAGGGTCTGGAGCAGAAGTCTTATGATTTGTGGCTGAGGGAGCTGGGACTGTTTAGCCTGGAGAAAAGGAGGCTGAGGGGAGACCTTATTGCTCTCTTCAACTACCTGAAAGGAGGTTGTAGAGAGGTGGGGGTCGGTCTCTTCTCCCAGGTAACAAGTGATAGGACAAGAGGAAATGGCCTCAAGTTGTGCCAGGGGAGGTTTAGACTGGATATTAGGAAATTTTTCTTCACCGAGAGGGTTATCAAGCATTGGAACAGGCTGCCCAGGGAAGTGGTTGAGTCGCCATCCCTGGAGGTATTTAAAAGACGTTTGGATGAGGTGCTTAGAGACATGGTGTAGTGGTGGTTTTGGCAGTGTTAGGTTTATGGTTGGACTCGATGATCTTAAAGGTCTTTTCCAACCTATATGATTCTGTGTGATTCTGTGTGTGAAATAATACATGAAATATTTGTCACTCCTATAGAGGAAACTAATATTTGTTGATTTGAATCAGGATGGCATATAATCACCCCTTTGAAAACTATCTAAATATATAATAGTAAATTTTCCCTTTAAATTTCTTGCCCAAAGACAAGCTTTTTTAGAAGACCCACTGTTAAGAAAATAATACTGACTGGTATTAATTAAGTTGTTGTCCTGTAATTCACTTCTAATAGAGCCTGAACTTTATTATTTAGTTCAGAATTGCTGTAGACTGACATAGAAAGATGGCTAGAGCATTAGCATTCCCAAGTAACTTATGGCACTCAGACAAAGTAAACAATAGTTTCTGCTTCCAGTTTCACAGCTGCCTCTGAGTAAAGGACAATGTAGAAGTTTCACAGAACAGGCAGATTCTATACATATCAGGTGCTTCTCTACCCAGGTTTGAAATTCCTGAAAGCTGCCCTATCACCTTCCATTAAGATATTATTTATAAAGTTTCCAGTAAGACACAATAAAATAAAAATGTGCAAAAAATTCTCCATATTCCCTTGAAGCCTAGAAAGCTTTTGGTGTTTCAAGATGATTCTTTCAAAGGTTACTGTGGTTGCTATTTCATAGACACTTATTAGGGTAAGATAGGGTCCTTAAATTAAGCAGTTCTTGTATAAAAAAGGGAAAATGCGATATTTTTAGAAACATTTTCCTTTGTTCTAAGACTGATATTAGAACAACATTTTGAAAAGCATTGACAAGTTTTGAGTGAAGGGACCTGACAGGTTCTGGAAGAAGTAGCTTGACAGGAAAAAGTTGAAAGATTTTGATGAGATCTAAGGGAGATTCTCTGTCTAAAGATGATTAATAGGTAAGAGCTGTGCATCGAGTATGTCAGGGCTATTTCTGATAAGTGAAATATCTATGCTTTTGTTTATGCTTATGTCTGTTCAAAATACACAGAACTAACACATTAGCACATGCATACAGTTACTAAAGCAGAATCTTTTGAAAATTGGACATTATATTCCCCCTCATTTCTTGGCAGAAACTGGGCAACTAAAGACTGTGAGTCACTCACCAAGGGTGAAGACTATCATATTTTTCTTCTTAGAAGATGTCCCAGGGAATTGTAGTTTCAATTTCAATGAGCTGAACACAGACTAATAACAAAGAGAAGTTTAACTTCAACTTTAGCAGAAAACAACATGCTTTTAAATAATTTCTATACACTATATTTTGTAAACAACCCCCAGTAAAGATGGTTGAATCTAAATGAGACAAATCTACTTGTTTACAAGATTATACAGGTTTTGAGCAGGAATTCCATGGTCACAGATAAGGGAAGTTTTTTTTTTTTTTAATTTGTTACTTATTATGGTTGATTATTTTTCCAAAAAAGAATGGCTTAAGGATTCTTTCTTTGATTTTTTTTTTAACTTTTGAACTTTGTTTTCACTGACTGCTTTATTTATTAGGAATGTCATACAGTACCTTTATAAGTAAGCTTTTCTATGTAGTTATAAATGTTAAAGACATATTAGAATACTTAATATTTTGCACTCAACATTTTACACTTCTTCAGTGATAGCTGTATACTGTGCTATAAGGTCCACAGAGAAAAGACTGTTAAAGAACACTTACTTTGAAAAGACTGATGCTTGCAGCATAGAAGACACTAAGACAATATAGTATGCTAGAGCAATAGCTTATTAAATATTGCAGAGTTTGAGAAGATTGCATTTGCAAGGACAACTATGCCACACCACTTTGATTATTTATGGCAATCGTTCATAAAACCATGTGCATATTAAAGTTGACTGTTGTGTTGTTTGAAATATTTCAAGGACATGTTAGTTTCAATTTCAGTGAACTGAGCATAACTGATAGTCTAAAAGGTTTGTCTAGACTTCACTTTATGAGAAAGGAAAAAAAAAGTATTTTCTACTAGGTTGTTAAATCTGCAGTATCACACAGTATACAGTGAGTATCCAGAATAACAAGATGATTTGAGGTGCAGTGCCAGAATGTTTTACATTGTGGCAAGATCTGTAAAAGACCCAACCTATTACATACACTGATAATAGGAAAATTGTACCAAATCTAAAAAGATTCAGGTTAATGCATAAAAGAGTCCGTTGCTTCTTTGTCAGAATATGTAAATAGACTAAAGAGATGAAAGCATCATGTAAATGAACTCTTTATCTTTTCTCTGTGAATAAAATTCTAAATATAGAAATGTTTTTACAAATATATATGTATTATAGCTATTTTTACAATAATTTCTACAGATGGATTTTATTCTCTCATTTACTTTACAATGAATTTATTGTAGTCCAGGGACATGATATTAGAAGAGGTATGATTTATAATGACAACAAAATTTGCAAAAATAAATCTGCTGTTGTTAATGGGTTGGCAAGTCTTATAAGTAGTAATCTATAAATTGCATTTCTGATGCTTTTGAGTAACCATAAATTCTTACATAAATCATATAACGTATGAAAATGTTCTGTTGGAAATACAACTGCACTGACATACAGAGGCCAGTACAGCTGTTATCTGTGCCCATGAATTACAGGTACTTCAGCCTGAAACACAGGCAATTAATATGTTCCCTTAAGAAGCAATTTTAATCGCATTCTATTCTATCCAGTCTAGAAATTGCTTTCTAGTTGTTTACAATATCAAAAAATTATGCAGATTTGTTCATTTTTCACTTCTTGATAAGTAATTGGAAATGTCCTTTGTCTCTAGTCCTATACCTTACCATCTGTTATTTTATCTTACATAAAAACCATCATGTTAAAGTAATTAAATAATTTGTTTTTATATAAGCACGTTTAAAGGCTTTCTGTTGTGTCTTAAATGGTAGAAAACAAATCTGCATGAATAAAAAGAGGAAAAAATATCTCAAAAGCATAATTTCTCAGGAACTGGGTTCCACTTTGTTCACTAGGATTCAAGCCTTCACATACCACTCCTCTCATAAATTTACTACCCTCCACTCTGCAAATCTTGCTTTCTTCTAATGTTAAGTCACATTCTACTAGTTTTTTCTCAACATCTTTTGAGTTGTTTACCAGCTCTGCTGACATGGAAACACTGAAGGGATCTTAGGAAGAGTAACAGGCAGCTATTTAAACAAGGATTTAGTGAAAAGTGTGGGAACGAGAAAGACATGAACAAGATATGGATAAGTCAGAATGAATTTTCCCCAGTGTCTTAACTGAAGTCTACCTGTGTTAGTGTTATTGTCTAATAAATCTAACTTGAACCATTAGAGAGGATTCTCCTGAAAAAACAGATACTTCAGCATTAAACCATAGTACTATGGGAACTGTGACAGATGGGAACTGTCCTCTGATAGTTAATGCTAAGACATATAATGAAGACTGAGAAGACATACTCTATAATGAGGACTTTGGAAATGTGCTTTCACCCACTCACAAATTTCAAAACATCAAAATGCAGAATACCTAGTAGTAAAGAAAAATGACAATTGAAGTTCAGCCATGTCAAGTCTGAATTGTACTCCTTTAGAATTGTCCTAACTATTCCTTTAGAGTACATCAGATTATGAATGTAACAAAAGATATAATATCATTTATTTCTGAATTGCAGAGTATGTTTGTTGAATGTGACTTAAGCATTTCAAAGAGCTTCAACATTATATTTTGAATTGCCTATATTGTTCCATTGTTTAAAGCATTCATTCACAAAAGTAAAAAAAAAATGTTTTGCACAGTTATATAATTTGTGAGGATTCTATTTTAAATTAACTGTATGATGTGTTGCACTTGTAAATATCCAGAAAAAAATAATTCACCTTCTGTAGGTTAATGTTCCAACTCTAAAGGGGATGCACTACCTTTTTTCATATAAGTAACATAGTTAAAATTTAATTAAATTTTGATGAAATAATAATCATGGCATTACTTCCATAATACAGAACCAGCTACATACATGTTTTGCTTCACTAAGTCCACATATGACTTACAATTAAAAGCTGTTGATGCTTAAAACCTGACAAGATCAGAAGTGGGTGGGACACAGCAACCTCCAAAAGAACTTAAACCATTCTATCTAAATTTAGTGAATACTCCAGGGTATGAATAATCAAAGAATTTAAGACCAAAAGTTATTTCTTAACCTTAGAGGGGGACACAAGAAAAGTGTTTTTTTTCATTACAAATAGGAAGGTTGTGGTGATTGTTTCCACATCATCACTGAAAAAAAGGACAGAAACTTTTCATGCCTGTTCTTTCAAACATAAAAAATCTAGGCCCCCATGCTTCAGACTGGCCATTTATCTCATGTTTTGACTATCTGCCCACTGAAATCTTTGCTCCATCTATGTAGAATACAGCCAAAACTGTAATCCAATTGACAGATAGTTAATTATTCAGGTGTGAGTGAGCTTTTACAGAAACCTTCCTGGATTTTTTTTTTTAATTAAATAAAACCTCAACTAAACCAAAACCAACCAACCAAAACCAAAGAAAATTTAACACCATGAGTGCATTACAATAGTGTAACTTTGTGAAAGAATCAAATCATGCCTAAAGAAGACCCACTGCTTAAAACTTTAAAAAAATAAGCTATCATAGAAATGATACTGAACATTATATATTAACAGTGAACTACACCAATTGTTCTTTTTCATCCCAGATACTGGGCTTTCAAAATATTCTGAAAGGATATGGTAAAAGAGAAATTTTATAGATTTTGTTAAAAATTGTGGTATGTCTAAATGTCAAGTATGTTTCACAGATGATGTCAACAATGTCACTTCCTTCTGAAATCAGAATACTTTCATTCAAACAAGGCACAGCTGCACATTCCTGTCCAATCTAAAACAGACTTTTCTGGACTTTATTCCCTAATGTTACTTGTAATGCCTACCCTCCCCCTGGTTTTCTACAGTTTCCACTTGTGGTTTAGCCCCAGTCAACAATTAAGTACCACACAGCAGCTGGCTCACCTTCCCCCGTGGTGGGATGGGGGAGAGAATCGGAAGAGCAAAAGTAAGAGAACTTGCGGGTTGAGATAAGAACAGTTTAATAATTGGAACAACAACAACAACAACAATAAATTGTAATGGGAAGGAAAAGAACAATGGAGAGAGAGAGGAACAAAACCCAGGGGAAAGAAAAAACAGTGATACAACCGCTCACCACCCGCTGACCGATGCCCAGCCAGCCCCCAAGCAGTGATGGCTACCCCCCTGGCAACCCCCCCCCAGTTTATATACTGAGCATGACGTCATATGGTATGGAATAGCCCTTTGGCCAGTTTGGATCAACTATCTTGGCTGTGCCCCCTCCCAGCTACTTGTTCACGTGGCAGAGCATGGGAAGCTGAAAAGTCCTTGACCAGTGTAAATGCCACTTAGCAACAACTAAAACATCAGTGTGTTATCAACATTATTCTCATCCTAAAATCCAAAACACAGCACTATACTAGCTACTAGGAAGAAAATTAACTCTATCCCAGCTGAAACCAGGATACCACTTATTTTATAGCAAAGGCCTGCATTCTTCACTTGTTTTTGTCATTCAGTCCAGAAACTGAATCCTGTGAGAATTTGCCTCTTTTAGCCTTGTCAAATTTCCCAAAATGACAAGGAAATAAAAAAGTATAAGACAATAGGACAGCTATTATTCAAAGGGACTTAGTTCTTTATCCACTACTGCACCCTCAGAAACAGGACTGAAAAGTACCTAGAATATACACTTGTAATCTGATTCACTTTTTTCTTTGGAGATCGGAACAATTAAATTTGGCTGAACAGCCTTTGTTCCCACACACCATAATGCCTAGGATCTCAGGGACTACTAGGAGGTCACTGTACAGACCCCAGGCTTTACTGAACTCACCAAAGAAACTTGATCTTAGAGAAACCAGAGAACTCAGAAAAACTCTGGTATGTCCACACTGAAATATGGCCTCATGCAGTTGGCTGAGCTAACTGAGAACAAGCACTGTCAGAAGGGTAAATAGTCTAGCACACTGCCATGTAGGTATTGCTGTGTGGCATTGAACTTTGTAAACACCAAGGTTGCTTGTAGCTTACACTGGTGTTCTTAACATGATATTACTTCATCCTGTGACAATAACTCTGAATCACTCAGGTTTGCAGTCCTTTTCCCTCCATACTATCCACCAATGTACCAGAAAGAAGAAGAAACCTTAAGACTCCATTTTAAAAATTATAATTGTCTCCTTTTTTTGTTACTGTATGTAAGTAAAAGATATCTTCTTGGGCCTGGCTTGAGTTTTTAATCAGACTTCAAATAATTTTTTTTTCAAGCTAAGCAGTATTACTTGCATATCTTGTTTTTGTAAGTCCAAATAAACTGGCATAAGAAAAGACGAAACGATGTAAAGTGATCACTTCTGTTATTTTAAACTACTTCAGATTAGTTCCTGTTCTCTATTTAGTTTATGTACCTCTGATGGTTTACACTCCATATAGCTTAATTTAAATGCTTGTTCCATTCAGGAGAGAATCAATAGATTTTTTGGTAAAAAAATGAAAACAGACTCAAGAGCAGCCTGTGCTGACTTCTGGACCCTACATACTATACTGACATGAGACAGAACACGCAATCTGGTCCAAGGACCATGGAGTTCTCTCTGGTGCTCATAACATCTATATAGCCTTGTAAACCTGCTGTACAGATAACAGAAACTTCATTTATATCTGTGCTTAAAGATGAGCACAATTTACGGCTAGGAGAAATTTTTAGACAGTGGTAAATGTATCAGAAATATTAAAGAACAGTTGATGGTATGAATAAATGCAATCCTGTAAAAAGAAACAAAGTTAAGTTTGATTACGATATATTCTTACTTAGTCTCAAAAGACTATCTTCATTGTTTGCAAAATTGTATGTCTTACAGTAAATGACACAAATATATGATTGTCGTGGTTTAGCTTCAGTTGGCAATTAAGCACCACACAGCCACTCACTCACCCCCCCCCCAGTGGGATGGGGGAGAGAATCTGAACAGCAAAAGTAAGAAAACTTGTGGGTTGAGATAAGAACAGTTTAATAATGGGAAATAAAGATCATAATAATAATAACAATGATAATAATAAAAATTGTAATGAAAAGGAAAATAGAGAGAGAGAGAGGAACAAAACCCAGGGAAAAACAAACAAAAACCCCATGTGACGCAACCGCTCCCCACCCACCGACTGACGCCCAGCCAGTCCCTGAGCACCGATCGCTACCCCCCGGGCAACTCCCCCCAGTTTATATACTGAGCATGATGTCATATGGTATGGAATAGCCCTTTGGTCAGTTTGGATCAACTATCTTGGCTGTGCGCCCTCCCAGCTTCTTGTGCACCTGGCAGAGCATGGGAAGCTGAAAAGTCCTTTACCAGTGTAAATATTACTTAGCAACAACTAAAACATCAATGTGTTATCAATATTATTGTCATATGAAATCCAAAACACAGCATTATACCAGCTACTAGGAAGAAAATTAACTCTATCCTCAGCCAAAACCAGGACAATGAAAATCAAATGAATCCATCAAAAATATTGATTACATGCCAGGATATTTGATGATTTTTTTTTTAATTCATGTAACAAATTGTCTTGATCTGAAAGATGAAAGTAAAAAAAAAACTAATAGAAGGTAGCCTAGCTTTAAACTGAATGAGTGACTGCTCCTTACATTCATTAACAAAGGTTATTCATCTTAAATTAAGTTTCAGATTAGGCTACAAGAACTCCCAAATTACGAAGCCTAGTTTTTCAGATTTGAAATCTACCTTGAGAAATCCATAGAATGTCACTTCCCCATTCACACTTACCTTGTGGACATATAATCTTAAAAATGTTTCCTTCCTGCCCAAGTGTCAAAAACTAAACAAGTTGTTCCAGAACTCTTGCAGCTAAAGTTCATTTCATTCAGAAAGCATGAAAGATTGATATCTTCAAGAAAGTTATGTCAAGACAAGAGTTTGAGTAATGCTTTATTTTTCCTGTTTCCAAGTTGTCATTTGTACAAATCTTAAGCATAGTTTGAACAACTGTTTTGTGAACTGTGGGGAAAAAAAAACCCTTTCTACAGCAAAGGGACAGAGTCCATAAAAACAACTTCAGAAATAAATAGTGCAAGGCACAGCTTTCAGATCTGACCAGAATGAGGCAATTCTTCATCCAGTCTTTTTTTCTGTTTCTGTCAATCCCAGTTCAAAACATTACGTGGAATATCTAAATTTACTTATGAACCATCAAAAGTTATCCATGAGCTGTAAACTTACAATACGATACATATTTATACAGTTGAACCTTTTACCCCCCTCCCCCCAAAATCAGGTTCCTAACACCAAATCTGAAATCCTGAGTCCTATTCAGTCTCCATTTCTCTGAACTCTATTTCCATTCCCAAAGTTCCCCAGAAGCCTACCATTTAGCTTTTGCTTAAGTTCGGAAACAGTTCAGCCTTGACAGAGATGAGCCTTTAAATGTTGTGCTGGTTTTGGCTGGGATAGAGTTAATTTTCTTCATAGTAGCTTGTATGTGGCTATGTTTTGGGTTTGTGCTGGAAACAGTGTTGGTAACAAACTGATGTTTTAGTTGTTGCTGAGCAGTGCTTACACAGTCAAGGCCTTTTCTGCTTCTCACACCACCCCACCAGTGAGTAGGCTGGGGGTGAACAAGAAGTTGGGAGCGGACACAGCTGGGACAGCTGACCCCAACTGACCAAAGGGATATTCCATACCATATGACATCATGCTCAGCATATAAAGCTGGGGGAAGAAGAAGGAAGGGGGGGACATTTGGAGTGATGGCGTTTGTCTTCCCAAGTAACCATTATGTGTGATGGAGCCCTGCTTTCCTGGAGATGGCTGAACACCTCCCTGCCCATGGGAAGTAGTGAATGAATTCCTTGTTTTGCTTTGCTTGCGTGTGCAAGCTTTTGCTTTACCTATTAAACTGTTTTTATCTCAACCCTTGAGTTTTCTTACTTTTGCTCTTCCAATTCTCTCCCCCATCCCACTGTGGGGGAGTGAGCGAGTGGCTGTGTGGTGCTTAGTTGCCGGCTGGGGCTAACAACGACAGTCCTTTTTGGCGCCCAACGTGGGGCTCGAAGGGTTTGAGATAACGACAGATTTGATTGGAATGTGTTAGATAGAATTTATAGCTGTTATTGCTTGCCTTACTGTATATTAGAGTCTAGGGCTCATTAGTGGCTGCTTTTTCCTTTGCTGCTTGCCGTGCTGCTGTACTGCTTATCTTCTTACTCTGCTGTGCCTGGGAACATTCTGATAACAGCAATGTGATGTGTCTGGGCTAGCAGATGGCCAGGGCATCACTGCTGTTTCTGTGCTGCTGTACTGGACAGCCTGGAACTCCAGTGTGAACTTGAGTCAAAGGGACTGTGACCTGTGGATGAGTCCACACGGGAACAGGATACCCCAAAGCATCTGTAGCCATGAATAAGTCCACACCAGAGCAGATACACCTCAAAGCATCTGTGCCTGTGGTTATATCTGTGTCACAGTAGGTATACCTCCGAAGGGATTGTGGCCCAAGGATAAGTCCACACTGGAGAAGGTACACCTTAAAGCATCTGTGGCTGTGGATAAGTCCATGCTGCAGCAGGTACACCTTGAAGCATCAGTGGCTGTGCATGAGGCCATGCTGGAGGATCTCAAAGCACGTGGCCATGGATAAGACCACAACAGAGTAGATACACCCCTGGAGGGATTGAAGCCATGGGTAAGGCCATGCCGGAGCAGGTATGTATCTGAAGGCATTGTGGCCCATGGAGGAAGGTCATTCTGGAACAAGTGCACCTCAGTATTACTCTGGCTGTGGATAAGCCTACGCCGCAGCAGGTATACCCCTGAGTGAGCTGCTGTGTGGAGCTTAGTTTCTCCCTAGGGTTACACCACGACAAGTGCCTATATATATAAGGAGAATCAGAGATAACATTGGTCCATTGCTTGACGAGGTTGGTCACCTCACAAATAGAGATGTAGACAAAGCAGAGATGTTTAATGCCTTCTTCGCCTCTGTGTTCAACAACAATGATGGGCCCTGGGACCCCAGGAGCCCTGTGCTGGAAGACTGCGACTGGGGGGATGATGAACTCCCAACCGACACTGAAGTTATTCGAGACTTGCTGCTCCAGCTGGATGTGCATAAATCTATGAGGCCTGATGGGATTCATCCCAGGGTACTGAAAGAGCTGGCCGATGTCATTGCAGGACCTCTCTCCATTATTTTTCAATGGTCTTGGGAGTCTGGAGAGGTCCCAGTTGACTGGAAGATGGCAAATGTTGTCCCAATTTTCAAGAACGGTAAGAAGGAAGACCCTGTTAATTACAGGCCTGTCAGTCTCACTTCAGTGCCCGGTAAAATTATGGAGAAGGTTATTCTGGGAGTTATTGAAAAGCACTTGAGAGACAATGCAGTCATTGGTCATAGCCAGCATGGGTTCACAAGGGGAAAGTCCTGCTTAACCAATTTAATTTCCTTTTATGACAAGGTCACCCATCTAGTTGACCAAGGGAAGCCAGTATTTGTGGTGGGTTTGGACTTTAGCAAAGCTTTTGATACTGTCTCTCACAGTATCCTTCTGGACAAAATGTCCAGCACACAGTTAAACAAGTCCATAATACATTGGGTGAATAATTGGCTGATGGGTCGGGTTCAAAGAGTTATAGTAAATGGGGTTACACCAGGCTGGTGGCCAGTCACCAGTGGGGTTCCCCAGGGCTCAATTTTAAGGCCAGTGCTCTTAGTCATATGGTTTAGTTTTAGGTAGCCCTGTGAGGAGCAGGGAGTTGGACTCGATGATCTTTATGCGTCCCCTCCAACTTGAGATATTCTACGATTCTATTCTATGATTGTATGATTCTATACCACATGTAAGAATGCAGTATATCCAGAAACTAGATACACTTCTGCCCAAGGGTTTCATTCCAGTTGTTATTGTTGGAGCACAGTTCATGATTGAGCTTAGTACAAAAAAACTGCAGTTGACACTGTTTTCTTTTAAAAAATACATACAGGAGGAGATAATAGTGATGGCAGCTCTCTCTCCCTCATACTCTTTCCAAATAATTATTCTGTGATTAAGACACTCACCTAACTTCCAGGTAACTTAGATTTTCCTCAGCATGAAATGAATCAAGCCCGTAATTGGCCTGATCTCATCACCAACCACTTATTGTGGGATGGGAAGATTCTACATCTTGTGAAGCTGTTCCAGAAAGAATAAATTATACTTTCATTCTTTCCATCCTGTAAGTGCTTGCCATATATGTCAAAAAGATGATCATTTATGCTACTTTTAAAAGGTTTTTTTTTCCTTGTAAGAGGGAGAGTAAGGAAAGGAAACTGTACTTGACAATGTCTGTTGTATTCCGAGAAAGATTTTTCTGATTTATCACCTCAAAGTATCTAAGAGAAAACTATAAAGGAAGAAAAAGGTTGATATAGTGGTTGCATGAAAACCATGTAACAGTATACTTGTATATCATATATAAAAAAAAAGTTACTTGAGTCTATCAAGAACAACCAACTTGGAGACAAAACAAGATTTTTAAGAAACATATTGGTGGTGTCTGGTTCTTATACTGAATTAGGACCATTATTTGATATGGAGTAATATATTTTGATGTGCAGAAACTGAACTGGAAAAGCAAAAATGAATTGGTTGCCTAGCTCCATAGCAGTCCAAAGTAATGACCAGGTTTATGCTCACAAGTTCATCCAATTAAAAGACTTCTCTGACTGTGAAAAAAATGGGATTTGAGATTTCACCACAGAAACAATTTGCAAAAGCTATTTATGCCATCTAACAACTGTAAGTAGTGCCTGACTTTACTTACTATCAGTAGGACTGGACTCGGTTTCTATGTTTTTTGCATTTGGGCTTTTCTTGTAATTTGTTCTAGGGTTCTGTTTAGATTTTTTTTTTTTTTTTAAGAAGGCTAGCTCAGATTCCAAAATAACTCGTTTCATTCAAAGCAATGGTGCGCATGCAAGGGGATGTATGTGTACATATGTGCATGTGTGTGTGTCTACTCTCCAGCTCTCCAAAGTAGGAGGATGGTTGCACACTAAGTCTAAACTAATAAAGCTCTTCCAGGTGTACGGGTTTCAACCTGAGCATGTCAGTGTGGGATGGTGCTTATTCCTCAGTGATGGGCCGCTGGGACAAAGAGGAAACTGTAAGATAACAGCATGGGGAGCGACATCTGTTAGAGTGGGAGGACAGAGTGGCATTGAGGCAAACATCCTGGAAATGGCAAGGAGAAGGGTTCAGATGCAGTGAAAAAAGTTCAGATCACTGTTTTAGTGTTTCCCTTGCCTTCTCTCAAACCTGCAGTTGAAACTATGTGGATTTCAGTTGAATATTCCTCTCACTCTTGACAAAGTATTTTAACTGTGTTATTTTGCTTATGCTTACATAAGCAAAAGAAACAGGTTTGATATTGTTGGAGTGTGGAGGGACAACAATAAGCCAAAATCTGTGAAGTCCTTTGTCCAGACCTCAGGATTTGTTTTATTACTAGGACTATGCAAGTGTCTTCTATCTTACCAGGGGGAGGAGTCTTCCAGAAAAGGCTAGTTAGTTACCTGCAAAAATAGACTTTTCTTTTTGTATGACAGATATAAACCCCACATTAAAAATTGTTCATAATGCAGTTCTTTAGAAAACTACCTGTGTAATAAAAGAAAGTAAGTTATTGTCTCATGCACTTTATAGAGTGTAGAAATAGGGTAATAATGTAAGTTAAGGATTCAGTTCACAAAGACAGTAGCTAAGTGGCAGATTTTCACAGAAGTTATCAAGAAGTCTTTTACAGATAGGGAGGAAGTGTTAGGAGGTTAGTTCAAGTGGAAGCTATGCAGAAAGAAGCAAGGAAGCAAGAAGTCAGGTACTTCAAAGGGTTGTATAGCACAATTGTATTTATACATGTGGACACTATACCGAAAATTAAGATTAAAGAGCAGGAGCAAAATTACACAAAGAAATGAAATAACCTTAGTAAAGGAATATTTTTCATGTTAGATTAGGAAACAGAGTACATAACTCTCTCTTGGGGAAAAGCGATCTTTGTGTATTAAAAATAAGAACTTATGTTTGGATTTACATGCAAAGCAAAACTGGAAAATAATGTTATAAGTAGTCTCAAACTGAAATGCTCATTTCTACTATTTTTAATATGTTTGTATTTTCTGCATGCCTTCAGAACAGTTAGATCTCTTTCTCTGGTAGTTGCACTTAAAAGATACGCAACATTTTACATAATGATTTGGAAAAAATACTTTATTATATATTTTGATTATTAAAAACATTTAAAGGTATTAATAGAAATATCTAAAGTACAGGCTAAGAAATACTACCATCTTATTATGTCAACATGTTACTAATTTGTACTTAAGTGAAATGGACACCCTAACAAGTGTGACAGAACTGTAAATCCAGAACCTAGGCCTATAGTTAGATCATATACTAAGGTGTCTCTGTTAGATATGTAATGTAGCTCCTCATTTGACTTCAAGCTGATCTGTGATTGCACCAAGCTGAAAAGGCAGTCTGAACCTCCTCTCCTCTCTTTTGAATCCTGCCTGAACACTCCTCTTACAGTGTTTGCACTTGTGCTTCTGCAAGGTGCCATATTACCTTTCTCATCCAAGTAAAGGAAAATCTTGAAAAAATGGAATTACTTTTCATTTGGATAAAGTAAATTATGAAATTCATTTGTGGCCACTCGAGAGGAAGAAATCTCACAGGCAGAGATGGGTGGTAGACAGGACTGACCTCAGCAGCAGGCAGTGGGCCAAAACGTTTGAGCCAGTTATTGTGGAGTATTTTTAAATGGGAGATGAAAATTAATTTCACCAGACTGCTAAAGAGCTAGGTTAGAAAAGGCAAAGGGAAGAGAATTTCAAGATGTACAGTTCCTCTAGTTTTCTCTTTTTAAATTAAATTAGTTTAAAATATCCATCATTTAACAGGTGAATAAATCCAGTTATTGAAGAAAAAAATGAAGCTTATTTTAACTTTTCAGGTACTCCTAAACACAGTTGCTTAAAAAAATTAGGTCGTATTTCTTATGTGGATATTAAGTTATCACTTACTTTTGAAAATCCTGCCTAATGCTATAAATCAATCCTTTGCATATTGTGTGAGACTCTGGAAAGTTGTGTGAGACTCTGAGGAATGGGAGATTTTCTGGGGAAATTAATCTCTTGATAACCATCAATGTTCTCCTGTATTCAACAATTCCATATAAGCACAGTTTTTCTCTTTTCAGTAGAGCATTGGCACCTGCCCTCTGAATGCACAAATAGACGTATTTGGTCTAAATCAGAAATTACTGATTTATGACAGAAAATGACGTATTAATGACAGAAAGTGACTAAAAATATATAAAGTACTATCTACTTTCTCATGTTTTCCTCAGGATAGCCACTAGGACTGGAGGAAAAAAAGCAACAGGTAGAAGGAACCATTTCTTCTTTTTAACTAAACACAGTGAAGTAGTTTTTCCTTGATTCTTACCTCCTTACAACTCATACCTGGAAGTGTAAATTGGAGAAGAATTTCTGCCATAAAAATAGATTTGTCTTAAAAAAAGGGAAATCAACCTAAATATAATCTTTTCAGAAACTGTTAGTATGAAAATAGTCCCTACTAAAATTAGACTTTTTGTGTGTGCATATGTTTATGTGTATCTTGATGTGTACACATACTTATGCATGCATCCACCCAATAGACATCTATTTGCTTACAACATCATCTTCTATACCTAACTTCGGTCTTGTGCTGTTATTCCCAGTGGTTTGGCAAAGTAGTGGTCTTAAATTATGTGGACAAAAGTTCTCAATGAAGTATATAATACTGATACATCTTTGCAAATCAGTTATAAATAAATGTCCGTGTGTTCTTTTCCAAAGAAAGCATGGTGAAAATACAAAATGTGCTTGAAATTATAGTAGAAATAAAGAATTAGGAAGTTAATAAAAAGAAAATTAAAAGCACCAATAAACATTGTTCCCTATACAAATTGATCTGCAGTGGAGCAAGGTCTCAGTAAATCCTGGAAAAGCAGAGGATGATGCTTTAGGAGGCTTTTGTGGTTAATAGTTTTTGGTAGGAGTGTTTTTAGTAATGAATGAAAGCAACTTCAACTAATTGATTTGTTCTTTCTCTCATTTCTCTTTTCAGGGAAATACTCTGATATATTACAACTTGATGGGAGAGCAAAAGCATTGCCTGATGAATGACTAAATAAGGGCCAATTCTATTCAAATCAGTCTTGCATCTCCTTGAATTTAAGTCTCTGGAAAAAGTTCTCTTTGCATCTATATGGTCTTTCTGATTCTGATGATGTAAACTATTTGACAAAGCATACAAGTGACTGATTAAGTGCGCGTTTAAGTCCCAATTGTTTCAAAGAGTAAATGAAGGGAAACTAAAATTCTAAGTGGCTAAAAAAACCCCATATTTCTGCATAATAAAAGCACATTACTTACTTATATGGCTAGAATATAAATCACAAGAATAGTCTATCACTTCTTCCCAGAAAGGATGGAACAGAGCCAGTCTGTCTAACTTAAGTACTTAAACTTAGTTTCACAGATGTGTCTCTGGAAGACTCAAAGACAGCCACATCACTTCATTTTTATATGAAGAAAACAGTACTTGACTTTAAAAAAAACCCAACACAATCCTGAAAACACCCATTTAAACGTCTGAAGTTTAGGCACAAGTTAATTGTCTAATTAATTTCATCCCTGTATCCAAAATCGTGTAAGAACTTTTTTTTTCCCCCAAGGTTAATATACCTATATTTTAACATTTCTGTGTGGTATACTGATACTGAATTTCTGAATAGAGCTAACTGGTTTATGCTGTAAAAAATAATATTACATTTGGAATTAAAAGAATGAACAAACACCCCCCCCCCCCTCCCCCCCCCCCCCGAATTTACTCCAGAATTATTTGAGGAATAATATAGGGAATTTTACATTCATAACTAACTATATTTATGTCTGAAATTTCTGTAATTTTCTTTGAAATCTACAGTGTTATTTGAAGAGGCTCAGTCACTCTGAAAATCAGGCCAGTTACTCAGTAAATGTGATTTACCATGGGTTTAACAGCCTACAGGTATGTCCGGTCTACAGTGTGGTGTCTTATGCAGAAATGTCTCAGCTATTTATGAAGGAGCTATTTATGAAATTGGAACTGTATCAGCTCTGGGCTAAACAGTGCCCTGTTGACCTGACTATACTCTTTATATGTCATAAGTTAGTTTCTTTAAATAGTTCTGTACTAACTCATGCAAACCTACCAACTAATTTGAGCTCTTCAGATATTTCTAGTCAGTGCACCATTTTGTGGTAGAAAAATATCCAAAACTTAAGCATCTGCAAAAACAGGCTTTATAAAAACTTTTGCACTAAATTGTTTCAATTTGTCTTCAGATTATACGAATACATTTATTGTTACATGTGCTACAGGTATGTCCTCATTGGTCTAAGCACCACGGAGATGAAAAACAGGGACAGAATTTTATGTCCTGGATTGTTTTTGGACTAAATACCAAATTAAAGTCATCTAACAGAAATTACTAAATTAGTAATATCCAGAGTCTCATCAATAGCCAGTGGAGAGATCTAGCCACTTCTGTGAAATTCAATAGGCTGTACAGCAGTCCTAGTGTCAATATATAGGACAGCTACACCATGTAAGTACTTATATAAAGATGATGTCAATCCATGAATCAGTGTTAAAATATTAATAAGTAATAAGACAAGTAATACTGAGTTGTAGAATGAGATAACAAAACTCTTTTTTTCAGAGACATGGTATAATTATAAACTAACTAGCTATATTTTGTCTTACTTCCCAAGGATTTTCATAAGTTTTAAATTCATAATTTTCAACTCAAAATGCTATTTATTTATATCTGTCTGTAAAAACGCATTTCTTCTACCACAAAGGAGGTTCTGCATAAGAAGATGATGAGTCTTGATGCAACTGCATGTACAAACAACTCACCCGCAAACTATTTCTTAGTTATGAAACACAGTGAGTAATCGATCCCCTGGGAAAAATCTCAAAGGATCATTTTTCTAATTGCAAAAAACAGTTGGGAGTTTTTCCATAACTAAAATATAACAATATATATTTTTTATCATATAGGAATATATTCATTCAATGATACAGTTGCTCTACACTGTTAGGATTTTGCACTATCTCTGTTTTTGCAGACATGTTTATTTGGATTTTTTCCCCTTTATTCTAGTGTTGCTTAAATGACAGGAATAAACTTTGCCTTAGGTTATCTTAGAGGAACTTAGTGCATTTGGGAATTATAGGAGTAGAACAGAAAGTAAAATCTGGCTTATAAAATTTTTCATCTGGATCAAAAATTTGCTGATCCTGATAGTTGAACAACATCCTGAACAAGAGAGCCAGCACTAATTAATATGTGCCACTCTTAACAGAAAAGCGATAGTTGACGGTTTTTATCCTGAGTTGGCTTAAGAATTTTGCTTGTTCACAAACTGTATAAAAATATGTTACCAAATATTCTTTGATATTGGAGACAATCCAAGTCCTGGCATACATAACTACTATTAGGAATGATCTATTACTCTGTGTCTTAGTTGTCAGCACTTTTGAGAAGACACAAATAAAATGAACAAAGTACAACAGAGCTCTTGTTAATGAATTTATTTCATAGGCATGTTAGAGATACAACAGTCCAAACTGAGTGTCACAAAGCGTAGTTGAAAGTTTTACTAATGCTTTGTTCTAACAAGCATAGATGTTCGTTTCCATTTTGTTTTTTCTTTTCTACAGTGTGTTAAAAATCTCCAGAGCCAGATGTTTCAAAACCGATGATTATAAACAAAGAGTAACTGAGGTTTCTGTATGCAAAGAAGAATTTGCTGACAAACACATTTTCCTCATTAACATTTTTTAAAAGCACGCTAGGTAATTATTATTTTACCTATGCCTCAATTCTGAAGTAATGCCTGAATCGTTCATTTTCTTTTTTCTGTTATGACTAGTATGTTGATTTCTAGGATAAGTGCTACCTTTTCAGAGACAGTACAATAGCTGTCTAATAGCTGTCCATTGAAAAGCAAGGCATCAAGTCCTAAGGCTTTAGTATTTAGTCTCTCTGAATAGCTAATGGAGAGAGAGATTCTTCCAAAAGGCAATTTTCCTCTAACTAAAATAGATCTGTAATGGAAAAAGAATAATCTAAAATTCCCTAATCTTTCCCTTTCCTGAATAAAAGAAGTTTCCTAGATGTCTAGCTTTACTAGACACTTTCCATCCTCAATTTAAGAAAAATTAACTCACACTCTGGAAGTTCTTGTCGGTCTTTGACTAGAAAGAGTCTAACTTTTTATTTATGTGAAACAAGTCTCTTCATGAACATTCAGAGTAAGTATTACATAATTCAAGTAGCTGCTCCATTTAAGATTTTGTTTTAGGCACTACTGGTTGCTGGCTTTAGGACGCTGATGTTCTTTATTTTTTCTTCTTTGGCCTTTCCTTGAAATGTAAATGAAAATTCTATTGATAATAATATGTTTGGTGGGGTTTTTTTAGTTTAGGGATTTGGGTTTTGTTTTTTTTTGGGGAGGGGGTGGAAACAAATTTAGTTGTAATAAGCACATGGAAAAACTGCTTACAGACTTGCTTTGGAGATCCTGGAGGGACATGGCTCTGTGTTTCTGCACAGAAACCTGTTAATCTCACAAGAAAGGAAGAATCGTCAAGACTCCTACATATTGGAACACTATTCCTATAATTCAACTTTGTGTAAAATAAATGAATTTCTCTTAATCTAAAATATTTTAATTTACTGAATATACTGATGTGTGCAATATATTTAAAAACATACTGGATATGCTAACAGTCGATCAATATTGGCCTTACTAAGCTTACTAGACTTACTAGACTAAGCTCATTACACTGTTACCTAGACTTGTCTTATTAGATGAATGTAAGAACAAACAAAATCTTTGTTCTTTGTTTAAAGACTTCCAGGTGAAGCTGTAAATCATCTAGAGACACACTTTTTAAATATGTTATCAAGAGCCTTCCAAGAACAGGCACATGACTTGACCTAGAGCTTTTTTTGGTCTGCATTCTGCTTCTGATTATAAATCACCTGTGGATAAAAGGAAATATTTGCTTTCTCAAATGCAAAAGATTTATGAACTTGGTGAATACTTTCTGTGCCATACAGAATCTAATACTATAGTCCCAGTCATGGCTAGTCCTACTGTAAGTGTATAATATATTCTGTGGACCTCCTAGAAACAGAATGGAAGTGCTTCTCCTGTGACATGAGATATATAGCCTAGGTTTTTATTACTTTATTTTATTTCACTTCATTTATGAATTGGTTATCATAAAACTGAAACAGATACAGAAGTATTGTTCTTGTCTTTTTTCAAGTCTGACACAGACAAAGGTTCCATTTCTTCTTTGATGCAATAGACGAAATTGGAAATGTACATTTCTATTTCTGTGACATCTCCCCTTGCATACTTAAGCAGGCCAAAAAGATCACTTTAAGTTGTCATAGGATTTAGTGAGAAGAGTAATGAAAAACAGCCAGGCAAGGGCTGTGGAAAAAGACTAGTTAATGTGCTGGTAAGCAATATCTAATAGCAATTTTTTGTCTGTGATATGTGATCATGGCTTGTGGAATGTTACTTGTATTCTTTTGCCTCACCCTGCTATAGCTTATGGCTGTAGTCCATTCAGAGATATTCTATAGAATGGAGATTGAGAATGTTATTGAATTCTGCCACATTTTTCACAATAGTTTTCGAATCTATGAAGCAAAGGAATATGATGGCTGTGTCAGTACAGAAGTGGACACTGGCATAGTTTAGAAGTGTGCAGATTCCATAGCAGTTTAGTATGAGATTCAGTCTACAGTTAAGACACGCTTAATAGAGAACTAAAACTGTGAGCTAAGTATCTAAACTCGTACTATTGTCAATAGAGATTAGGGGCTTGGTTCACCAAACATGGGTTTCTAAGGTCTTTTGAGATGCCTTCTGGTATATGAGAAATATGCATGAGGCTAGAAGTTATGACAGAAGATGCATGGTAAACCTATATCCTCTCTGAGAAGCTTCAGGAAGTCAGGATGGATGGCTTTGTGCGTCTTAAATGGCTCCTGGTGCCTATGTTGAGGCTACTGAATTGTACCTCTAGAAGCTCCATTGACTATATTCTTTAAAGCATTCTTCATTTAAAAAAAAATAAAATAAATGTTTAATCACCTAGACTACGTGTAGTCACCTAACTTCCAATATTTTCTCTTGAGTTGAATCTCACCCCCACAACTTAATTCAGTTGCCTGAATACAAAGAACTAGAATTATTTGAGATGCCCCAAGGAGATGTCTCAGCTTAGGGCAGGTAAGGCAAGAGACGCTTAGACACAGACACACATAGGCAAAGATCTTTATGTTTCCTTATGTTTGCAAGGATTCTAGCAGAAGGTCAGTTCTAATCCTGACATATATAAGCCTACACATAGAAAGTATCTGATACAGCTTTATTTCACAGGAAGTGCCCCAGAGGCCAGGAACCAAGCTGATTGTTTCAGACATTGTCTCTGCACTGGGTGTGGAATTGATGATAGTGTCCTCTATGTCTGTTTGACCCAGAGGGCTGTTTTTAATGTCTTTGAACTTCTTTTAGCATACCACTACATCTTTATCTTCATTAATCAGAAAGAAAGCCTAAAGTGACTTGGTCAGACTAGTCATCTGCACTATAAATATCTGAATCTAGTCGACATTTTTTCACCCTTCAATTCCCTTTAAATTCTATAGTATCTTCAAGGAATTGTTTGTTTCTTCCTAAAATAGATAGTTAATATAGGTCACATGAATTGTTCAAGAGAATCCTTCTTGTCTTTGTTAACGATAAAGAGCATCCAGACAAATATCTCAAATGTAGATTATTTCTACAACATAGGATTCTAAAGCTGGTTGAGATGAACACCCTTATTGTTCTTATCTTTAATATAATCGATCTATCATAATACAAGAAATGTTTAGAGTTTCAAATTTTGAGCTTGCCATTTTGATATCACTGTATAGACAGATTTGTATGGTGAAGAAAGTTATGTAAAAGGAAAGGACCTGAAGATTCTGAACAAATAAGGATGTTTGATCTACTCAGTCAAATTTAAAAAACGGAAGATTTTTCTTATGCGTTTCAAAAGTTCTTTTAAAACAAATATTACTAAATGCTTAAGACTGGTGAAAGAGGTATTTGTAGGTTTCATCTGGAAGCCAGTGATGACAGTAAAAGTGCTATTCACAAAATCAAAGAAGAAATAGAATCTGTGTAGTTAGATATTTTCCATACACAGGGTAAGATTTTTCTCTGAGCGGTTAATAATTTACAACATAGTTTAAATGGTTTAACCTAAAGATGACACATTTCCAGGGGAAGATCTGTGAATGCATTTATATGTAAATGCAAAAAGACAAGGATGACGAGCTCTTTATAGCCAAGATTTTTAAATTTTATGCAAAGTAAGGCTTCTAAATCCATTTAAAAATATATTTTTAAGAGTCTTGAACCTCCAACTCCTGTTACTTCCAAGGACATCTGTATTTTCTTGTTTAGATTAAAATTATAATTAAAAGCTTAAATACACCTGGGAACAGCATGTGGATAGTGTAAATTGTCATGGCTCTGCAGGCATCAATGCCAGTTTATACAGATATAAAAATAAAAATTTTTTTTGAGGGAAAAGTAAATATTAAATATATTTCATTTCATTTCATTTCATTAAGAAAAGTATTTAAAGGAGGAATTTATAGTAGGCTAGTTGGTGGATGAAGACCAAACTGCAGAAAAGTGGAGGAATGGGGGGCAGGGCAGAAACATCTGGGGAGAACATGGCAGGGGAAGCTCTCACACTTCCCCTCAGCAAGTAGCATAGCCGGGGTCCATCTCAAGTGCCAGTACATGAGTGCATACAACCTGAGAAACACAATGGGAGTTCTGGATAGATACAGGCTTTTGGGAAGCACTGTCAAGGAAAACAAAAGTGGGAAGATGGTGCTGTATGCAAAGGAGCAGCACAAATGCACAGAGCTTTACTATTGAATGGGTGATGACTGTTTGAGAATTTATGGGCCAGGGTCAGAGGGGAGACCAGCAAGGAAAATATGGTGGGCATCTGCTACGAACAGCCAAATTGAGAAGAATAAGTGGACAAACCCTTTCTTAAATAACAAGGAGAAAATTCACAGTCATAAGCTCTGCTGGTTCTCATGGGTTACTTTAACTGCCCTGTTATCTACTAGAAGGGCAATGTGGCATAACATAAGCTGTTCAAGAGATTTCTGAATTGTACTGGGGACAATTTTTTGATTGAGGTGCTGGTTAGCCAACTAGGGATATGCTCTTTTGGGCCAATGAATTCAAAATTTTCTTACTGGCAAAAAGAGAACACACTTTACATACAGATCCAGTAATTCATTGTCGAACTAATTAACGTTTTAGCTGCTTAATAAATATACAACAAAAGTTAATATCAATCCAGTTAAAATGATACTAACACTTATAGTCCAAATTGTCTAATTAATTCAGAAAAAAACCTCATTAATAAAAAAGTCAAAATTGTTCCACATAAACTTTTTAATATCTACCCTTTTTGTGCTACAAGGGTACTATGTCTTTCAGAGCCCCCATGTAACCTATGATTGATAGTACCAGTCTCCCAGGAAGGATGGGGAGAGTTATGAGGGGTTGCCTCATATTCCATTATTCCAGTTCTTTGCCAGGAGTGGTGTGAAGTTGAATGTGGAATTTTGTTCCTTCTGTGACTTGGATCTGCCTTGGTTAGTTGTATAGCCTGCTTATTTGCTCTTTCCTTATTGGATCCCAAATAAAATTTTATTATGTTTTTCTGGTTAGCTATTAGGTAGTTACCCAACACCCCCTCCCCAGCCACTGTTAACATAAAGGGTTAATGCAGCTTAGTGACTACCCAAGTTTTTATACCGCACATGTTATTCAGCAAGTTCAGCTAACAACAAGGTAGGCAACAAACACCTGACTGTTAGACAGTTGTTAGTCACAGCCAGAACAAGCTAATGTCTATTCAGGACAAAGTGTGTCCAAACAAGATATGAGGCCTACATTGGTGACAATACAAAGCCTGTGGCCTGCTACTAGCAATGTTACTAGATTTTTTTTAACTACTCTACTCACTGAAAATGAAGAACTGGTTAGAGATCTGAAAGCTGACAGCAAACTTCACTGAAGCAACCATGAGATGGTGGAATTTACAATCCTGAAGGAAGCAAGAAAAGCAAGTAACAGAACAGCTCTGCATTCAGGAAAGCAGACTTGGTCTTGTTCAGGGAACTAGTAAGAGAGGCTGCTCTGAAAGGCAGAGGAGCCAAGGCATATTTGTTGAACTTAAGGGACCTGTTAACCTTCTCGAAGCTCAATAATGGTCCATTTTTGTGTACAGAAAGTTGAGCAAGCATGGCCAGAATGTTTGAAAAGGACCTCCTGACTAAGCCAAAATGCAAAAAGGTGGAAGTTATCTGGGAAGGTATCTAGCTATCCTGGAAAAATATGGAAACACTGCCAAGGCATGCAGGGAATTAGGAAAGCCTAAACTCAGCTGGAGCTGAAATTACTGAGGAATTTGAAGGGCAACAAGGACTCCAGAGGTATATCAATAGCAAAAGAAATAGCAAGGAAAACGTGGGGCTGCTCTTCAATGGGCTGAGTAATCTAATGACAAAGGACACCGAAAAGGTAAGATACTTGATGTCTTCTTCATTGCTCTTAGGGTCTGTGCATGAATAGCCAATCCTGACTTGCAGCTATTCTAGCAAGATAACTTGAGAAATTATAAGGTGTTACAAATAGCAAGCTAGAATTTACTATCTATGTCACAAATAATGGATAAAGATATGAAGTAAAAAATCAAGGCTCATTGTGAAAGCCAGCTGTGTATTTGAGTAAAGGTGGTATGGTAAAAGACAAGAACTGTTTTGGGTGGGGGGGAGAGGAAAGTGAATTTAAAGGGAAGCAAATCATGGGATTGGGGCTGTTCTGGAGTACCTGTTGAACAGCCCTGCATCTTACCAACATGTAGAAGCAAGAATCACAGAATAATTTTGATTGGGAGGGGCCTCCAGACATCTTTAGTCCAATCCCCTGCTCAAAGCAGATCTAATCAGATCAGGCTGCTCAGGGCGGTACCCAGTTGAGTCTTGAACAAGCCCAAGGATGGAGGCTTCACAACATCTGTGGGAAACCTCCTCCAGTGTTTGACTACCCTCATAGTATAGACAATAAATCCTTTGTTCTAACCACATGTCTGACTTACTTCCACAGTCTGGGAAGACCTGTGATGGTTTCTATAGCAATAAGTGAACATATAAAAGGGAAAAAATGGCCTTCCTATCAGTCTTTAATGTCTAGCACTGCTGTCTGGTCTCCCAGGTGCCCTGTACCTAGTAGTATGGGGAAATGAAGTATGACTCATGGTAGATTAAGGTAGAGTTTGGGGCCACCTAAGCAAACTGGACATATAGAACTTCATAGGACCAGATAGGATTCATCTGAGAGCACTAAGGGAGCTGATGTAGTGGTTTTCACTGGGATAGAGTTAATTTTCTTCATAGTAGCTTGTATGGGGCTATGTTTTGGATTTATGACCAGTGTTGATAACACACCCATGTTTTAGTTATTGCTGAACAGTGCTTACACAGCATCAAGTCCTTTTCTGCTTCTCACACTGCCCCACCAGCTAGTAGGCTGGAGGTGCACAAGAAGCTGGGAGGGGACACAGCTGGGACAGCTGACCCCAACTGACCAAAGGGATATTCCATACCATATGGTGTCATGCTCAGCAATAAAAGCTGGGGGAAGAAGGAGGAAGGAAGGACATTCAGAATTATGGTGTTTTTCTTCCCAAGTAACTGTTACACGTGATGAAGCCCTGCTTTCCTAGAAAGGGCTAAACACCTGCCAGCTGATAGGCAGTAGCGAATGAATTCCTTATTTTGCTTTGCTTGCACATGCAGCTTTTGCTTGTGCTATTAAACTGTCTTTATCTCATACTAAGAGTTTTCTCACTTTTACCCTTCTGATTCTCTCCCCCATCCCGCTGCGGGGGAATGAATGAGCAGCTGTGTGGGGCTGAGCTGCCTGCCGGGGCTAACCCACAACAGCTGACACATTGTGAGGCCACTCTCAAAATGGAAAAATGGAAATGTCACGTCTATTTTCAAGAAAAAAAGGAAGGATGATCTGGGGAATGAAATGATAATCAGCTTCACCCCATTACCCTGGAAGATTTTGAAGCAAATCCTGCTTTAAGTCATTTACACCTACATAAAGATGGAGATTGGGAACAGCCAGCATGTATTTACCCAAGCTGCTTTAGCAGCCTGATGGTCTTCACTGGTGAGATTTCTGCCTGTGTGGGTGAGGGGAGAGCCATGTATGTAAATTACTTTGATTTTAGCAATATTCTCACAGCCAGCCATAATATCTTTACAGCCAAATCTCCTGAAGTTTGACAAAATTTGCAAAGTTTTGTACTTGGGATGGAATAATCCCATGCTCCAGTACAGTCTCGGCATTGCCAATTGGCTAGAGAGCAGGTTTCCAAATAATGACCTGGGAATCCTGGCGGGTAAGAAGCTAAACATAAGCCAGCAGAGTAATCCCCATGGCAAAGAAGGCCAACAATATACTGCGCTGCATTAGCAAGCATGTAGGCAGCCGGTCAAAAAATGCTATTCCTTTGTACTGAGTATTGTGAAATTGCATCTGGAGTACTGTGTCCAGTCTTGGATTTCCCTTTACAAGGAAGACACTGACAAACTGGAACAAGTTTGTCTGGGAAAGAACTGCTAAAATGATTTAGGGACAGGAGCACAATGTACAAGAAGCAGTTTTGCTGAGACCTTCTACTTGAAGGTGAACAGTGAAAGCTCAAGAAGGAATGTACACACTTTGCATTAAGAAAAAATCTAATTAGATATAAGGAAAACACTCTTCATAGTAAGCATAGCCAGGCATTAGAACAAGCTGCTTGGAGAGGCTGTGTAATCTGTATCCTTGGAGATATTCAGAACTCGACAGGACAAGCCTTGAGAGGATGGATCCAACTCTTAAGCTAATTGCAGTTTTGAAGTTGTCCCAGGTTTGAGCACGTGTTTGCCTCCTATGCCCACCACAGAGATCCTACCTAAATTTATCTGATTTTATAATTTTGAGATATCTCAGTCTTATGAATGAATTAGAAGTTAACATGCGTGTGTGTTAGTATATTGCAGGTTTCCCTATAACAATAACATTATGTTATAATTTGAAACTATTTGAAGTGAGCTCAAGTTCACATAAAAAAGGAGACAATGACTTAAGGAACAGAAGAAAAAAATGGTTGACTTTGACTAGAAAATGAGGAGAATGCTTCAACAGTTTGGATAAGTTTGCTAGATTAGAATTCATTTATGTGTCCTTTATACTTATAGTAAAAAGCAGACCAATGGACTAGATTTGCTAATCAGTGTAATAATATCTCACAACAAGGATTTACAGAAATAGGAACTGTAAGACAGAATGCGATGTCATTGTGACATGTGGTGGCTATTGTGGTTTTAAGACTAAATGAGAGAGAAGGAGGAAACTCTTAAACATACAATTTTCTGAATAATTAATTCAATTTTTCTCATTAATTTTTAAAATGAAGAAACAGTAAGAAAGTAATTTTTTTCTTATATGTCCTAAAAGTTTTTTAATGACTATTGGATAGTTGCATCTATTATCAATGTTTTGGGAAAACCTAATCAAATATGTCTTCAGGCAATAGCTAGCACCATGAAAAATACTTA
The DNA here is from genome assembly GCF_035582795.1 of Mycteria americana. Lineage (NCBI taxonomy): Eukaryota > Metazoa > Chordata > Aves > Ciconiiformes > Ciconiidae > Mycteria > Mycteria americana. Next base: position 171,561,074 of record NC_134365.1, on the reverse strand, counting down.
TGGCAGGAATTAATTGAAGATAAAATTCAGAAATAATAAGAGATTGCATATGGTGTCTAATTTCATTTTTTCTTAATATTTCATATGAATATCACAATCACAACTATAATCTTTAAATAACATTTGCATTCCCTCAGGATCCCAAACTTTGTCTGTCTAATATAGGCAAAAAATAATAATTTTAAAAAATGCTTTCCTGTTCATCATCGTTGATGTTTATATGTAACAGAAAAAGAAAGATTAATGAGCCAATGTGCTTTTATCCAAGAAGCATAATTAGTCTGCTTCACTGCCATGAATAATTAAGAGAGACACTTTAAAAGAAAACAATATGTTAAAGGCTAATTAAAGTTTTGGAACTTATATGACAAGCCATGTTTTATGTGTTACTGTAAAACATTTTGAAAGCCAGGGTCACAGTTTTCTGAAGGCCTTGTTCTTTGTAATTGATACAATCTACAATACTTTTTTTTTCAGCAATATTTCTAACCAGAGTTTTAAATTCTCTGTGTTTCTAAGTGAAAATGCAAATTCATTTCCACTTGCGTTTTAACATTTTTATGCTACATTTGTGAATTATAAAATAATTTCTTGTGAGATATAAAAATCTGGAACCAAATTGTATTTTAAGCAGGCATGAATGAGAAGACCTAATTTGCAAAGAATATTGCCTATAGCATTTGTATATTGGCAATTATGTGAATCTTCTTCATATTGCAGCATCTGTGGATAACAAAAATTAAAACAATTTATTCACATGCAAATTATTCAGGTCCATTTGGTACAATTTTTATCATTTATCCATGAATGATGATGTACACAAAATCTGTGCAAATATTACCTTTCTTCTTCTGTTTCCTTTACACCAAACAAGTAGAGCTATTCCCTGAACTATTTATAGTAGAAATACCATTATATTTTCCTCCTGGGTCAGTTTTAACCTGGTTAACTGTGATAACATAGCAATATTTATGTAATTGCAGGAGAGGTGGCAGTGTCTTAGCAAGAACAAGTGACAACAGAATAGGAGAACTGTAGGCCATCTTTTGTTGGCAGAGAGAATTTAAACAGGTCATTATAAGATGGCAATAAATATTTGAAAACTTTCATTTGGAGATGCCTATTTCTGTGTACTGACTATAAAGTCTAGTTGACTTAGATGAAATGCCTAATTTTTAGGCAACTAAATTTCATTGAGATGAACCCCATCTTTTGTGTCAATGATACATATTTTTCATGAAAATTAAAAATATGAACTGCTAAAATTGAAGCACGACAATTACCGTATCCTGGGGTGCATTAAGCACATTATAGCTAACCAGCCAAAAGAAGTGATTGTTCCACTGTACTCAACACTGGTGTGGCCTCACCTTGAGTTCTGTGTGCAGTTTTGGGCTCCACAATATAAGAAGGGTATAAAAATATTAGAATGTGTCCAAAGGATGGCAGCAAACATGGTGAAAGGACTAGAGGGCATGACTTATGAGAAGCAGCTGAGGATACTAGGATTGTTCAGCATAGAAAAGAGGAGACTGAGGGAAGACATTGCTGTCTACAGCTTCCTCATGAGGGGGAGCGAAGAGGGAGGTGCTGATCTCTTCTCTCTGGTGTCTGGTGATAGGATGCAAGATAGTGGCTTAGAGCTATGTCAGGGAAAGTTCAGACTGGATATTAGGAAAAAGTTCTTCACTGGGAGGGTGGCCAAGCACAGGAACAAGCTCCCTGGGGAAGTGGTCATGGCCGCAAGCTTGTTGGTGTTCAAAAGCATTTGGGCAATGCTCTTAGAGAAGTGGTTTTACTTTTAGGTTTCCCTGTGTGGAGTCAGGAGTTGGACTCAATGATTACTTGTGGGTCCCTTCCAATTCAGGATATTCTATGATTCTATGAATTTTGTAATATATGTTGATAGAAAGCATTCATAGTGCATAATAGGAACCGTGAAATATGCCGTGAAATATGCCATGAAATAGTCAAATTACACAATCAAAAGAAGAAAACATTTTGTCTTTCTAGAACAAAATTACAATTTGAAAATTTGCTGATATTTTCAAAAAAATCTGTTTCATGGGAAATGATCACAAAAATAAGTCTTTATTTGATTTGGAACAAGAACAAATTTTGAAATGCCAGTTTTCAGTTAAGTAAGAAGTAACATCTTGCACAGCTCCAGTGATATCTGTGTGTGAGATAAAGGCTAAGTGTAGACATTTAAAAATGTGATTTTTGGCAGTAGAGCAAATAGCATTTGAAACTATTCCAGTCTTTAAAGGCTTATTCATGATTAGTGGCTACTAGAATGTTTCTTAAGATGTTTCAGGACTCAGTTGCTTACATAAAGCGAGTATTTACTTTAAAGATAATTCTTTATACCCACACAAACAATCACTCTAGTAAACAGAGAGGATATATCCAATTAATATACATAGGGACAAGGTTGATCTTAATGTCATTAATGAAAAAGGGAGACCCAGGAGAAACGCAGGAACAAGTGAAGGAAATACAGATGTGAGACAACTGAACTATTTGGAGGATATTCTGAATTCTCAATTTGAATGCTTTAGAAACTGACAGCTTTCACAGCTGTGGGAGATAAAGGTGAAGTAAAACCATATTTGCCTCCTAGATGAGCTCTGCATTTTAGGCCTTATGGAGTCACAGAGTGAATTATTCTAAGAAGCTGATACACAAAAGCCTAACAGTGCTACAGTGGTGAATGACTGAACTGACTGAAAAACTAAACCATGTCAAAATTCCTATGAGACCAGATGTTTTATTTCAAGGTAGAGTAATTCATAGAAAAATATCTCAAAGTTGTGATGCTGAGGAACTAAATAACATCCACTGGCAGGTTTCATCAACCTCCACTAAAACTTAAAATTAAAACCCCAAAACAAACCAACTGAAAAAAACCCTATGATGAAGTCCTATTAGCTGCTCTGGTCAAATTCCATTTAGATCATTTAATGTACAGATACAACTTGGTTAGTGTCTTGGACTGTTCTCCTCTTACACCTCTTTCATTAAACAGCTCTGCTCTCACGTTTGCATCACTCCTTCATATTATTATGCAAGTGTACAGTTATACAAATAAATTATTTGGTAAAATAAATCAGATTTATTACTGTGTCCTTCAGTTACTTTCCCACTGGTACAGAATGCTCTCTTCGCAGTGTGACTGTGCTGTCATTTCAATCCATAACTGGCTGGAGCGGAGACATCTATCATTCTAGCGAACTAGTAAAGACTAGGAGTCCCACAGGAAGTCTGATTTTTGTTTCACTGCCAAAATACATTATATTTAAACAATATCTTTCAGAAAGGGACAGATAAAATTTCATCCTTTGCATTGCAAGGTGACATAAAGTTTCTGAAAAGGATTCCCACACAACTGCTCTAGCCCCGCCCCCCCAAAAGGTTGTTTCACCCCTCTGGCCGAAATCCCTTTTCAAAGGGTTTCACCAGGTTTTCCATTATATAAAGAGAGCTTCCAGAGCTGCTGAAGTTCCTCATCCCTTAACCAGTCTTGCATCCTAAAGGCAGAAGGACAGCACAGTAATGTGTTTTGACTATATGTAGGAAACTACCTTGCTGTCTTTTTCCATATATTTTTCTAAAGGGATGTCTTACAGAGCATTTCTTTTTCCCAATTTTCCCTCTTGCTGTTTTCTGTCTTTCACCTACTCATCCTCCTTGGTTTTTTCTTTCTTTTTCATCCTTTTGTGTTCTTCTTGCACTATTTCCTAGAGATAGGGACTATCTAATGGTTTGAATTTCAAGTATGCAGTCTTCTACTAAACAGCGATGTTTAAGGTTCAGGATTTTATGAAAATTTGTTTTCCAGCACAAGTAACAAATCAAGCCTAGACTATATTTTGTCCAGATTTAAAATGTGTGTATTCAAATTGAGCTCTCATATGCAATTTACAGTTAAGGTTACTCTGAGTCTTTTACATTACTTAGTAGGTCTCATTGCACAAAAATGGAGCAATAAAAATTTATGTCTCCTAAGGACCTAGACACAATTGTAGGTTTCTCCAACTTTTAAAAAAATTATTATTTATTTTTTTAATTAGGCTTCCTGTTTTTCTATGATTTGGCCACTTTCAAACTCTATTGAAAAAGATCATTCTTCTATTACCTTTTTTTTTGCTTCCTTTCTCCCTTTTGCCAAATTGTCTTGCTTGTTTCTTCTCTGTGCTTCATTCTTCTTTCTATTTTCTGCTGAGCAACCTATAAACTAGCCACTGAAATACTCTTAACAAAATGCTTAAGTTTTATGTCAAAGGAAAAAAAATGATCCACAAATATTACCAAGAAATGGACAGTCAAAAATACACATATGATTTAAAAGTGCACGTTAAAAACTTGTAAGCCTGTCTGATCTTAAAAAGAACAATGTACCTGAAAATAGGATTAACTCATTAGTGAAAGGTCAATGCAAGAACTTCAAGAACGTGATCATTGAAAGCATGCTAAACATGCCTCAAGGAAATAATTGTTGAGTTGTTACAAAATAGAAAACAATGAATAACAACTCTCTTTGACTGAAAACTGCTAAAAGCAGAGAATTAAAACTCATTTAATCAAAATGGAATTTTTATTTTTCAGAGGACTCTTTTGAAAACTCAGCTCTATCTACACCACCACTAAAACATAACATGATCAGAATCAAGATGAAATAAGTTTATTGAAAAAGGGGAGGATAAGTTTGTGATTAAGGCACTAATCCAAGAAATATTTCTATACAGATATATTAAACTGGTAAAGAAATGTGCTTTCTTATTGTTTCTGTTCCTTTTAAAACTATGTTCATAAAATATCAACACATCTTATTTTAACTTAAAATTCTTCAGGCATTTTAGGTATCTCAGAATTGAATATTTGTACCATAATGTTCTGTTTGGGTATTAAATGCTTTTTATCCAAAAGAAAAAATTAAAACAAAGATAACAGTCTGAGCTAAAGGAAAAAAGGTCACCACTTTGACATACTGTTCCTGTCTAACCAAAGTCCCTTTGATAGAATTTTCCAAAGAAATTAATGTATTTAGAAGTTTAGATATTACCACTCTGAATTGTTTTCTTCATCTTTCTGTGCCTCAAATTCCCACCAGTAAACTGTGAAAATCCCCTTTTTCAGTTTTAATTTTTCTCAGCTGTTTCTTTCTGTAATAAGACAAGTTCTGGACATCTTCTCCATAAAATACGACCTGTATAGCTACTTTAATGACTTAAAAGGGAAGAGTTAGATTCAGTCTTGAAAAAAATAACGAAACAATAACAACAAAAAGGCACTCGTAATACTAGGGTAAAAGGAAAAACAAGAACAGTATAGATATTGTCATAGTCACAATTCAGATTAGATTATTTACAATATAGAACAGACACATAGGAGAAGGAAAATTTAAGCCACTTATTATAACTGTTTTCCTGTTCTTTAGGCAACTGGAAGATGGGATAAACTGATAAATGACTATGAGAATCAGAAAAGCTGAGTTCATCTGAAGTGTAAAATGGGCTGTATGAGTGTTGAGGAACAATGTTCAATGCATAGCACCAGATGAAGGTTGGTCATAATTCAGCTTAACAGCAAGGTAGGACCATAGCTTGTTTCATCTGTACTTTTTCCCTTATGTTCCCACATACATACAGATCGTGTATAGGCATCTTAAAAACTAGCTGCATTTTTTTTCTCTCATTTCTGTAGCCACAGGACATTTCCAGTGTAAACTGCCTAAAATTCTATCTCTAGTCACTCTGGGGTTTTGGTTTATTTTTCCATGTAGCTTGTATGGATCCTGGCCTGAGCGTTTGTCATGTATTATTAACTTCCCCAAAATCTGACAGAGTTCCTTCTTGGTCCTTAGCTTGAGCTTCATTCATTCTTTCATTTCCTTTGCCCTTTCCTTCCTTACACATTTAGTTGATACTGCCTTGCCATTTTAACAGATTCTTTCTTTTCCAGACACTTCTGTACGAATTTCCTTTGTGTTTGTCACAATGACTGGTATTGCTTGTGCAGTAGACCATCACTTCATTCAGAACAGGGCATTTGATCTGAACGAAAGGCACAAGGTAAAAAGCAAGTCTGGATAGTCGTATGTATGCAAATTGCCAACTCTAACACATTCAGAATCACTTAAAAGATGTCTGCACTTTGTTAGGAGGTTCATATTCCTTGGCATGCTCTCCTGTACCATTTGCTGCCTTAGCAGTGTCTTGGCTCAGAGCCTTTTGCATTACCTGCTGATGTTGCAGGCTCTTTTTACTCAGAAGAGTGGTCTGACCTCCTTAGTAAACATCAGATATGAGAAGTTATGAGCATCTCTGAATAAAAATAAAATTATTTTTGCAGATGTGTTTGAAATATTAATTAGATAAAGGTGTCCCCATGGCATGAAAAAAAAATTTTCAAAATGGCAGTCATAACCAAAAAAAATACTGGAGGATATCTTCATCTTGAATCCATTCAAATTAAAAAGCTCCAAAGCATGTAGTTTATTTTACTATGAAGCCTACACTGACATGGCATGTTAAACTGTTACTTCACCTTCGGGCCAAATCAACTGCCTTTGAGTTGACTGCAGCCTGCTCATCCCCTTAAAACTCCACCAGCTGCAGGACAGATTCTAGCAAGTTTGCCAGGCTCTAAACTTTCTATCAAAGCACATCTGGCTCGGCTGGTAAAATAAACTGTTCATTGCACTGTATTTGAAGTACTTGGCTTGAAGTACCTCCCCAGACTTTAAATATCAGTCTGCCTGAAACACTACCGAGATGATCTTAACTACAGCCTTTTCCCTTAGCAATATGCTTCTTTCTCAGCAATATGTTTCTAATTTCTCCTTGCCACCTTGAAAATCATTGCTATGCTGCCTGAACCTAATTTGTCTTGGCTCCTCCCTTCTGGTTTTGAAGTCAGCTCTATCACCTCAGTTCTCCACTTGGAGCAGTAGTTCAGTTTGTTTTCTAGATAACTGCTTTTGCACTCTTATTAGAATTTAATGGTAATATGCTTCACCAGTCATCTTCACGCAAAATTTTTTCTTTTAACAGACAGCTCCACTTTGAGAAAAAAAGATTTTAAAGCACAATTTTAGTCTCCTGAGATAACTCAAATATCTTATCCACTCTCCCTCAGCTCCCATGCCCAATCCTGCCTACAGGACAGATAACTGGGAACTGTTGTTGCTACGAACTTCCCAGCCCTACCAGACTCACATCCTCTTCATGGTAATCTAGGAAAAAAAAGGAAAAGCTATCTGTTTACACTACTACTCATCCTGAGAACCTCCTTAATGGCTTTTCACACAAGGAACTACTGAGGATGAGGAACTACAAAGTATATAAAGAGAACTTTTCATGGTGATGCCTGAAACCATGTTGGTTTTTTTTTTCCCCACAGTAAAAATTAAAGGAACAACAGAATCCAAGGCTTAATTTTAAAATTAAATACTCTAGATATAGATTCAAATGGAGCTATCAGTGTTAATAGATGAAGTCCTTACTAATGACACAACTCAAGAGTACATGAACAGGAAACTCTAACAGAAGCTAGAATTTGAACTTAAAACACATAATTTTAGTTTGCTTGGGAATACTCTTATCCAGCAGTAAGTCTAAGGTATCTTACCTCCCAAAAAAAGAGAAGCTGAACAGAGTAACAAGAGGGAGTGCATTACTTCATATTGCCTAAATTGAGTATAGCAACAGATTATGTGGATGGTCTTCGCTGTGAAGAAGTTGATGTAGGTGATATTTCAGTCTAACTTGCATCACCATGAGAGAACAGAATGGAAAACATGGGCTTGATTAGGACTCTGGAGGAGTGTCAGGCTTCTGAACATGTGAATCATGAAAAGGACACTGGATAGTGAAGGAAAACAGAAGCAATACAAACTATATATATAAAATACTATATAGATACAATTAGCTATTGAAAATCAATTAAAAAAAATGAAGTTTAGAATGCTAGGATGGTAAAATACTAATATGACACCAAAGACATAGAAGACAAGATTACAGTCCTTGAATGGAAGGATCCAAATAGTAAAAGCTAACATGGGAATCATGCTTCACCCGATGAGTTAGAATAAGAAGGAATGCACCTCCACATATGCCCAGGCATGAAGATAAGGACAGAACCCATGAACCTAGGCGTTTGTGCTCTATCCTGAAAGAGGTTGAAGAAGCAGCTGCTCTGGCCAAGACCAGAATCACAGCTTGTACCTGGAATCACAACTGAGCACTAAGGAAGCAGTCATAAACAGGGATAGTGCACATAAAATGCAGTGTCATATCTATCCCTCATGTATTGTAAACATCACAATATTATTCAAATAAAAAGAAGCCTATCATCCCCTAGATTTCAGTCACTGACACTTCAGTGACAGTAGGAGGCTACTCTCTAAATGTAAACATCTGGTTTATGCTATTCTGCTGTTGAGTTCCATCTGGAAAAGATTCAAAGTAAATGGATAAAGGCCTTATATCTAAAAGTTAACATACACCCCTTTCAGGTTTTGGAGTTTAGCTCTCATTTTATCATTTCAGCATATCATTACATAAAGCAGACTGAGAGTGTAACACCCTGAAAAGCTGAAATTTTGCTTCAGACTAAAATTCTTTGAGATAATATACACTTTTTGCAGCTGCTAACACTTGAAAAATGTTTTTTACTTACTTCCTCCTTTTTTCCCTGCTTTTAATAACGAGCTACAGACAGACCAATTTCTACACAATACATAACCCAGAACACATTGTGACTACCAATGTGCTTTTTTCCGAAGAATATATTTTTCCACTGTGAATGGAACATAAAATACACAATTTATTCTTCAGTAGAATTTCTTACAAAATTGATTTTTTTTCTGTTTAAGTAACCTTAAAAGCACCAGAACTTCATCTTTTTTGCTTTAAAAAAGACACCCACCCCCACCCTCCAATGGTTTATGTTATGAAATACTGTCTCACATAGCATTCAATAGTTAGTGAGGGAGAGAATCTCTGTTGTCCTTGCAATTAGTATTTTTGTATTTTTAGACTACAGCCACAGGGAAAAAACCTATTATATTATCAATCTTCTATGTAATGCAGGCCAATGAAGTTCAGCATATTAGTCCTATACTAAATTGAACTATTCATGCTTGATTGAAGTATGCATTACACATATGTGGATCCACTGGTCATATTTATAAAGGCTGTAAATTTATCAACTTTATCAGTGAAGTACAATCATCCAGTGCTAAGTATCATTGTCAGGAAGTAAGAGGTTTTTTGCTGTTGTTGTTGTGGTTATTTACTAGTAGTTACATGCAGCTGTGAATGTATAGTTTTGTAAAAGCAGGTCCTGTGTCCACAAAAGTGTTCTCCAGGCACATAAGTTCAACTTAGTCTGGCAAATTTACAACAGGTATATTAGCTGCACATGCCTAAAACTCATGTAAGAGAACTAAATAACAATTTTCTAAAAACTACTATGATGAAATGCAAAACTGATTTCCAAGATATTCTTTGAGCTAAGCAAAAGCCTTGTAACATCTTAAATTAAGAATTTCTAGGTATGTCTGAGAAAGAGAATGTGAAACAGGATTTTCAGCTCTATGTTCTTTCTTGCAGTTTACTTATTAAGCTGGATCTTAGAATAAAGCTATTTTTTTCTAAAAAATAGTTGAAAAAATTATGACAGAAGGTTTTCTACTGGAGTTGTAGAGACAGAAAAGGTTAAGTAGTTGTTGAGGTGGTTCAATTTGCTCTCATTTCCAAAAGGGCAGGGATCCTAAAGCTTTGAAGTTCCCTAGGTCTCAGGCAGCTGTTCAAGCAGTTGTCTACTGTGGTCCATTCTGTTTCATAATATATATATTTTTTTAAACTCCTAAATAGGTATAAATATATTTTGTAAATCTTTTGGCACTATTATAGTAAATGCACTACTGTACATTCATACAGGTCTACCATATAAGTTCAGAATGACTAGCATACACATTTTAGCATTTTACCTCATATTGTAATACAAAGAGAAAAATGATTGATAATGACTGAACAATTGAGTTATGAGAAATATTAGGATCCAAACTTCTGTAAGATAGTGCTCACTTAAGCATGGAATGTGATGTAGAGGAATACTCTGGTACAATTAACACACTGTATTTGGAGCTTTTTGGAAAGAAAGACTTAAGGATTCCATTTTAAGACAACATTATAATATTGTAAAAATGTTCTGCAGAGGGAGACTTTTTGATTACTATGAACAATTTTATTGTTGGTGCTGCTGTTTTCAGAATTTTGCTTTTTGGGAAATTTAAAAAAGTGGCCTCTTGGGTTTTTTTTTCATTCTATATGGGGATGGAGGAGCATAGAAAATGTATAATTTCTTACAGAAGAGAAATCTGATCCTTATTCAACTGTCATATTCACTACGTACTTGAACACTCTTAAAAAATTTCTTTCAGGGAACAGTATGTTAATTTCTTAAAACTTTTATCCTGCCAAGTGTTTCAGAACAATCTGTGACAAGATGAATCATAGTATCATAGAATAATTTAGATTGGAAGGAGCTCCTGGAGGTCATCTGGTCCAACCTCATGCTCAAAGCAGGCTAGCTTCAAAGTTAGAATGTGTTGTTCAGAGTCTTATCTGGCTTGTTTTTGACCATCTCCAGGGTGGCAATTCCACAGCCTTCCTGGGTAACCTTTTCCAATGCTTTTACCATGCCTTTAAATGAGATGAGATAGTGATGTTTAAAGCAGGGGTTTCCTACTTTCCTCCTCCTTGCACAAAAGTACCATTAGGTATTCTATTCATAGCTTTTCATCCTCCTAATAACTTGTTTTTCTAATTCAAATCATTTGTCTTTAACTTTCATAACAGTCTTAGTGTACCCTCATATTACATGTCTCCCCTAAACCATATTGCCACCCTAATGGCCTCTATGACCCTAAAGCCATTTTTCTTCAAGTACCTTCAGAGCCTTTTCTCACACACAGCTTTTTGCATTCAGAAATATCTCTTCAGAAATCTTGTATGTAACTATTTTATCGTTCTTGCTAATGCGCTTTTTTGTTATTCCCTTTCTGAAGCAGTAGCATCTGTGGCATAATTAATAATGCTGAGACCTTTATTCATTTTACTGAACACAACCACTTCATCTATTCATATGCCAGAGGTGATCTACCATATTTCTTTACTATTTCTTTACTATTTCTTTACTTGAATTATCACACATAAGAATCATTAGTTCTCAAGACCAGGGTGAAGTGTATACATAAACAAAAGTTTGGTTTTTGAACCCTTGAAAAGAAAAGCAACAATAAGAAAATACAGTAATTCTTATTCTATTTTATGCTTCCATCTCTGATGGGCAGTAGCACAAAATTAATAGCTGGGAAAAAATAGCTGTTTACCTCGCCCGGTACTTGAAACTCAGGTTGGTGATGGAGTTGTAAAGAAGTAAATTAAGGATCACTTCTTACTAGGCTAACAGCTGTAGTAGCAATTGCAGATAATCATTCCTGCTTCCAGCAGGAGAGCAGCTGGACATGAACAATCAGATAGGAATACCTGAATAACTGAATTTTGACTGATGACTTGACTGGAAAATTTTTAGCATTGAACCAAATTTTTTTTTCCCCAAATCGTTCTTTCCAAAATGAAAACCCCACAGATTTAGTTTGTTTGATGTGAAATATTGCCCTTCACACAAAATAAAACAGTAACTTTGGAAGACTCAGAAATAAAGTGATGGTAATGCATAAAAAATGTATGTTATCATAGAATATTTTTGGTGTCTCCTTATATCAAAACATCCAAGAGTTGACTTCTGTTTTGCTCTCACCAGGCTATTTGAGGGAACTAAATACATGTAAGTGCACTAAAATGAAGATGCACATGTAACAATTAGCCAGCATAAGAAAGATGCACATATATACACTCCTGTATGCCTGAAGTAATATAAGAACTGTCACTTTGACTTTGTTGTATTTTTAAATTTAGTGCTGTCTATAACAGGAAGAGGCTTCAAGGCTACAAAATCCCCTAATTAATCTTTTCTAAAAGTGAATGATTTTATGTAGACTAACTTCATTTATATCACTAATTTTGTGTTATAATGGATAGAAAAGCAAAGGTTTCTTTTCTTTTCTTTTTCTTGTCTCACAGTGAAGCAATTTAATATGTCACTGGAGATATAGAAGGGCAGCTTTATGCCTTCTGTCATAAAATCCTTGACACAAAGCACTCCCCAATCTACATAACTTCACAGAAGTGCTTAGCTCCTTTCCTGATTGAGAAATCAACAGATTTGCTTTGAGTAAACATCCTAATTTCTGAATTCATTGAATTATTTTTAAGATACAGCATCTTGATGCACACAATGTGCAAGTTAAAAAATGGAGATACAAGGTTTTGGTGTCACTTCTAATGTATCCTCCCAAGACTGAAATTCTAACACTTGGTTTGCCTATCAGTCTGACTTTTGTTTACCCAATATCCACAATGTGACGCTGTATTTCATAAATGCGATGGCAAACTATAGACTAATCACTTTCTGAAAAGGCAAGTTCTTAATATTTTCCATATCATGTAGAAATATTTTGTCAGAAGTAATGCTACTTGCAAAACAAAGTATGAATATAAAGTACCTTGCACTGTATATACAATTGTTGGTGAGTCAAATACACAACCACAAGTTTTGCGTACACGTTATTGTACCAAAATAAATAGGTTTCTACTGAAATGTGGTATGTTGCGTGATCTACTAATCTGCCTGTCACTGATGATGCAAAAGTATTGCCACAAGTCATTCTGAAATACACACAATGATTTATGTCCCACAACATCACTCAGTTGAAATGACCTGTAAAAGGAAAACAATTAAAATAAATATGTTTGCAAGACAATGGAAAATGTATTTATTTGAAGCAAGTCCAGTTCCAAATTCTAAGGATATAGAGTGCCTCTACATTTGATATTAATCTTCTGTTTTCTATAAATTGAAATATGTTGAGTATTTATTTTAAATTCATAAATATGCATGCTCACCACTTGTTTCTTAGATTATTTGGTGTGAAAAGAACAATTTTTGTATTTCTAAAATGTTATGTCAAAAGTTGTTATAAATTAGTAAGACTTAAAATTTATACTCAGCACAAGGTGAGAGTTTGATAATGAAAAAGGAATTGAAAAAATTGGGTACTGCTAAGGAAAATTAGATCTAACCGGATAGCTGTAACATTGAAAGAGTTGACACTGCAAGAAAAACATAAAAAGTGTCAAAATAAATGTTTTAAGAGTCATAGCCATTTTATAAGAGATTTACCATGCCTGTTCTGTGAAATCTTTAAAAATGGGACCTGATAGATTGTTTATTGATTTATTTATTTATTGTTTTTCCCTGGTTAAGAGGTACAGGTTAAGAGAATGTTTTCAGATTAAGACGTCATGCCTGTGTTAGGAGACTTTATAATGTTTTTTGTTCTCTTGTTTTTTCTTTTTCTACAAGGTTATGAGAAGACAACTCTAGAAGAGTAAGGACCATGCCCTGAGAAGGAGGACATTGCAAAGGGAAATACAGTTAATAATATTTCCACAAAATATTAAAATGCACACAACTCCATAAACTCACCTAAAAGAATGGATCCATAAAATGAAACTATGTTGCTAGAGGCATGTAGACAGTGATCAAAATGTCCAAAGTTGAAAAGTCCTTTACAGAACCTAAACTGGAAACACTTTAAAAAGTTTTGAATGTTCGGAAACTGTTGATTATCTGTTTCTGGAGAAGATCCTTTAAGTCAATTCAAGCCAAGCATACAAAAATTACTGAGTTCTAAAAATATTGACTAGAATTTTTCTATGTCTTTATGTGAAATATTACCTAAGCTGTGAAGTACAACCACACTTTAGCTTAATGTATCTTAGAGATTGTAATTAATAATGCTTTCACATGCGGGAAGATGCATTATTTTATTTTTCTTTCCTCTGAAAAAGACATCTAACATTAAATAAAACAACAAAAACCAACCCATTAGATATGTTTCACAGGGCATTTATATAAAACAAATTTGCTTTCTGATTACTCTTTTTGCTATGAAGATCTTACAGAAGTTACCATACCAGATTTCCTGATCTGAACAAAGCTCTTTTATTCATCATCCCAAATCAGCTCTCCCTCCCACCCAGCTGAATGATGCAGAATTGTCACTTAGAGCAATGAAAAAGATGAGTGCAAGCAGAATGTTGTATGATTTGTTGATTCTGGCTTCTTCTGTCTTCTTGCAGCTGCTATGATCTGAAGCATTAGATACTTGCTTGAGCTGGGTTTCAGATTAATATTTACTTGCTTGTAATTTAACCAAAAAAAAAGAAAATAAATAAATAAATAAAAAAGTTTGTCAAAGATGTCTGCCTTCAGGGGTGAGTGCACTGAGATAATTAACAAAAACAGAAAGACAGAGTTTCTTGCAGTTTGACAGAGTTTCAGTCAGACAGAGTTTCAAGAATTAGTCATAAGAATCACAGACAAATATGTTTCAATACATAGTATAAAATATTAACTGGGATACTATAATTGTACATAGACTAGACAAAACAGAAATTGATTAAAGATGATCAGATTTTTCTTGCTATCAGACTAGTAAGCAATTTAAAGATGTTCTATAGCATTACTGGAGAAGCAAAAGGGTAAGTTTCAGACATTTTCAGTATTGACTCTAATCTTCTTCAGTTAGGAACAGCTGACTATTTAGCATCATTAAAGGGAGAGAAGAATTAAATCGTTGTGAGCTTTTGGGAATTTTTGTCTGTCAGGACTGTTGCGCCTATTAGGAAGTACTGAGGCAGTTTCTGATTCAGTCAGTAGTACATCACATTACGACAATAAACTTGAAAGTTTTAACCCTACAGCTCCAAGACTAATCAGTAGCTTTCTGTCAGTTGTTTTTTCTTTAAATCTAGACATAATAAGAAGCCTGTGATTACAGTATACCTTCCCTCATATTGTAACTCCTAACATTATAGGACTTGACAAATGATGATCCTGCACTGCTATTTTACATTACAACTTAAGAATACTAACACATTAAATATGAAATATTGTATCAGAGTTTGTCTCTATGGTCTCTCTGCTGCCTACAAAGCTTTGCAAAAAACCCATGGTTTAGATGTGTGTGAACTTGACACATTTAACATATGTCTGCACACTACAGGCAGGCAGGAGGTATTCTCCAGCTCCTTAGATTATGTAAACAGGATCTGATCTCTTAGGACATCCTTCTATTTTATTAACTACTGGTACCACATAGATGTAATAGTGAAACAAACAAACAAGAAGTTTTATTTAGTAAAGTTTTTAGTGTAGCATCCATCTCATATAAATTTTGATATAAGCAGTGTAGATGTCTAAAATAACCCTAGTTACTATTTATTCTCCAGAGAAACAGAGATTTCTAGAGAACAATTCCTCTGACATAATTTAGACTGTTACAGTAGGATAAGTTAAATTTTTCTCACGTTTGTTTCACTCTATTGACTATAATGTGAAGCCAGAAATATCAGTTTATATATAAACTGCATAGTAAATATCTAAAGGTGGATTAAATTAATCCCACTGTTAGTTACAAGTTTAAGCAACAAAGATTACATGTGAAGCAAATCCAGATAATCGTTTCACTTAAAATTTTGCTACTGGATACTGCTGTCTTTGCTCTACATAATTTCCCTGAGTTGTATTGCCAGTCTTAGATCTGGAGACTTGGGGTTCAAAGCAACTTCCAACCTCAACCATGCTGCAGGTTTGTGATTTTGTGGTTCTTGCCCTGGATGAGGAAAAAGGACGCAACTCTTGTCACAACTCTTGTACAGTCAGACTCTTTGTTGATTTGTACAGAACTTACTTTTTGCCAGGCATAGATCATGGAAAATTGAAGGTTCAAGGGATGGAGAAGCAAAGTGAAAAAATGGAACTGAAGTAAGAAAGAATTATCTGCACGTTAAATACTGAGATGGGAAGGATCCAAACAGAGGAAACAATTATTACTCACTGCATCCATTTACTTTTTTCATCATAGCTATAGAATTTTCATGGAGTTTTTAATGATTATTTTCCAAAGACACATTGCTGAAAGCTGATGAATAGCTCTAATATAATCCAAAGGACCAAATAACTAATCAGAACATAGCTTTGAAGTGTCAGTCATGTCCTAAAGTGGATTACTGCAGCACAATTATGATTCATTAATTTGGAATTAGGAAATGTATGTGTGAATAGCTTTATAGGGTTTGTGCATACCTCCTTCTGCTGTGGAAGATAGGACCAAATAAAAGGATAAGGAAAAAGTTGAAAATTTAATTTCTCCTCTGTTTTGAATAAAATGTTCTTTTTCCTAATTCTTTTTTTGTGCCTTTTGGTTCAACCCTCTCATGTTTTGCGATTTCATATGAACTTGTATGTTCAATGTGAGATAAGAAAGCCCAGCAACTCACCAAATGTTGTACATCTTGCATAACTGAGCTCTTTTTTACTTCTTCAGGACTCTGGCTTCTTTCTTTCTTTCCATCTGTGAACCTTAATGTCCTCCTGCAGAAGGGATTTGTTTGGGATTAAGTATTACTTTTTCCTACTTTGTTTAATTTGCGATTAAAAAAATACAAGTGAGCAGTACCTCTTTTAAAAAGTTAATTTAATGTCAAAAAAATCCATAAAGTGTTCCAAAAATGCTAACTTCATTCTTAATTGGGAAAAGATACTTTGGTGATTTACCTTTCACTCCTTTCGTCCATCCCTATTCTCCTCCTAAATGCTGATCTGTCTCTTTACAGTTCTTCATCCTCTTAAAAGAGAAAACCAAAAGGCCTTGTCTTCTCTTGGTGGGGATACAGTCCCCCAGTAGCTGGTTTGAAATTATCCTAGCTACTTTTGAATACCTCAGAAGAGGAACTATCTGTAAAGGCTAGTGTTCTCCCAAGTGGGAGAAGGTATAACCAAAACCCATAACCTTGTCTTGTCAGGAGAGGAAAGACAAAACATGAGGGAAAGGCAGACTTTTCTGATGCAATCATCATGTGAGCAGATTAGAAACTTTTTTATTTCTTCACCTATTTCTTCTACAAGTGTTTTTAGACATATTATCTATTTTAGAGGTTATGAAAAAAGGCTTCGGTTTATCTTTTAGCTTTACTTTAAGCTGGTTTGACTTGCATGTGATTTCAGGTAGCTGGATGACTCCAAGACATTCTTTATTCAGGATATTTAACCACACTGCCACAAACTGGGGCTCTGGAAAACTTAGCAAGTGTCCTAGCTCTCCCAGGAGACCTTCAGCTCTATCCAAAATGCTACTGAGTGGCTTGTTGTTGAGCCACACAGCCTAGAAGGTGAACTAACACTACAGGGGTTTGAGATGCAGAGCTGTCTGGTAACATTGAAGACTCTCTGTCATGCTGTTCAGATGCGTGAAGCCTGAGGGGTAACAGGGAGTTGTGCTGGTTTTGACTGGGATAGAGTTAATTTTCTTCATAGTAGCTAGTATGGGGCTATGTTGTGGATTTGTGCTGGAAACAGTGTTGATAACACAGGGATGTTTTCGCTATTGCTGAGCGGTGCTTACACAGAGTGAAGACGTTTTTTGCTACTCACACCACCCCACCAGCGAGTAGGCTGGGGGTGCACAAGAAGCTGGGAATGGACACAGCTGGGACAGCTGACCCCAACAGACCAAAGGGATATCCCATACCATATGATGTCATGTTCAGCTGGGGAAGAAGAAGGAAGGGGAGGACATTTGGAGTTATGGCGTTTTGTCTTCCCAAGTACCCGTAACGTGTGATGGAGCCCTGCTTTCCTGGAGATGGCTGAACACCTGCCTGACCATGGGAAGTAGTGAATGAATTCCTTGCTTTGCTTTGCTTGCATGGTTGGTGTTGGCTTTTGCTTTACCTATTAAACTGTCTTTATCTCAACCCACAAGTTTCCTCACTTTTACCCTTCTGATTCTCTCCCCCATCCCACTGGGGGGAGTGAGCAAGCAGCTGTGTGGTGCTTAGTTGCTGGCTGGGGTTAAGCCACAACAAGAGTGCATTACATTTATTCTCCTATTCACAGTTTATGTGTTGATGAAGAACTTTTTTGCTTACTGATTCATTCATTTTTCCCTAAATAACCATTTCAGAACAACTGTTCAGAGAGGAGCTGATTCAAAGTCTAAAGAAATCAATTAAAAGCAGGCAACTGTTGTCTGGAATTGACTTAAGAACAGATCTGAAAAAAAGTAACATCAATGGCCTGTAAAAAGACATGCCTAGGTACGGAATACCAGAGGCAGGTATATGGAGACCATCTTTCAAAAACAGAGAGGGTGAAACATTGAAACTGTGTTCTAAAATTAGAAAATGACAGAAAGCAGTTTGATGTTATTTATGCAGTAGGATATCGGCTCCTTAGGAAATTCTTAAGACAAATGATTTCACATCCTCCTATTTCTCTCACTCTTTCATTTCAGTACTATCGAGAAATGGCCATCTTCATTAATGTAATGCAAAGGTAACACTAGCAATTCATTTTAAATTAAAAATACAGTAAAATATTCTCAAGCAATTGGTTCAACCTACAATGATGGTTGTTCATGACTTCTGTGGATAAATTGGGTTTTTATATCTCACACACAGAGACTCATTTCAAATAGATAGTCTGGATAAGACATTTTTATGTTTATGAATGAGTTAACCCACCTATGTTATGACAAATTTTGTTCTAGTCAGAGCTTTATTTTGAGAAGTGTTGGTTGTTTTGGTTTTTTGGGGTTTTTTGTTTGTTTGTTTGTTTCTTTTTTTTTTTTTAAATAAGCAGCATTGGAGCTGGCTACTGTAACTATTTTAATAAAATCTCTGTAAAATATATATTTTAATTTATTTCTCATTAGGTGTTGCCTTGGATGTTGGAATCTGAGTTATTTTACAGTATGAAGAAAAATATCATTGTGTTCTTTGTATTATAATACAAAAACTGCAGTGATATTTTTCTTTATACCATAAAATTATATCTCTTTCCTGGTGGAATGGCATGTCTTTGTACATTACATGTTTATTCTGGTAAGCAAAAACTGAATGCGGATTTTATTTGTGACTTTTAGTAACTAATTTACTAATCTAATCAGTTCTGTACAAGCAAGACAATATTGATTCACTTTGCATGATAATGTTCAGCTTAGAAAGATGTTTTAATGACTATCTAGCATGTTTAAATGAAAATAAATTGATTGGCATACTTCTGGTACTGAGAAAAAAAAAAGAAAAGAAAGAAAACAACAAACCAAGTTCTCAGCTGTAATGTATGTAAATTTTTACTTTAAAATCATATGAAATTGATACATAAATGAATATTTAAACACATGAAAAGGAAAAATGGGTAACCAATGATCCAAAGGTTAATAGTTTAGGAAACCTTGCATATTGTGAGATCATAAAACTAAATAACATTGCCAGTCATAGAACTTGAATCATGTGCTCTTGCTTGGCTTTGTTCTTCACAGCTATGTACAAGAATGGCCACACTTGCTGCCCTGAATATGAGAGTTAAATCACAGCAGAGGGACTGGAATGCAAGCTATCTATTGTTTTAAATGAGTACATTATGATAATCTTGATAAAAGCAATAGCAGTATTCTATCCTGCCATGCAAAGCAGTAACTGTTGCCATAAGCTGTAACATGTACTAATTTTAAGACAGCTATGCATTTGGAAGACACAGGCTAACAAGAGAATTATGAGAGCAATGATGCTGATATGTGAGATCAAATACTTTTCAACATCAGCACATGTAAAAAACCTCCTATTGGTTGATCGTTGATGTAAACAGAGTTTGAAAGTAGAGTATTATTGCCTTGGAAACCAAACAATACCGGCAAAACTGAAATAGGAAGCCAAAAAAAGCAGAAGCTTTTACCAAAGCAGAAACCTTCAGAGTTTGTTGTCTGAACAATACTTAAGCATCCCTTTTTATTTCAAATAATTGTTGAGTGGTAAAATAGCATCCTAAAAAGCATGAATATTGTCTGCAAAACACTTTCTGAATTTCATAGTTAGAAATGCAGCAGGTTAAAAACAGCAAGATAGTTAATTTAACTCTTGCTATAGGGGCCCTGATATATGGCCCATTATCTGTTGCCCATGCGTTATATGATACAACATCCAGTATTACAGCTACATGAAAAATGACATTAAAGTGCTCAGCAGAACAAGAAAACTCACAGCTAACAAGGAAAAATGGAAATCAATGGATACACCAGTGATTAAAACTGCAGTTGAACCAGCTGCCCTCAAATTAAGATCCTCTGGAAAGTACACATTTGTGCCAGCTAAGATTCCAGCCAAAGCTCTGTAGAAAAGATCAGGTAGTAAAAAAGTACAGAACTTTTCATAGCTGGCAAAGTTTAGACAGAATAGAAGTACTTTATACCAGAATGAAACATGAAATTTTACACTGTGTTTCCATAATGCAATCAATGAAGCACACTGAAAAAGCTGTACCATTTATATATGTAACACCTATACAAACAATGTGATCACTTTAAAAACTCCTGTAATGACAGTGGTCAAGTTTTATTTAATCCCTGGCATTGTGGAATGTATAGTTCACTACTGCTAGTTCACTACCGCTAAGTAGTGCTACTCAAAGGTGGTGAGTCCCCTGTGCAGCCAGAAAAAATATTTTGTTAAACACTCTCTGCTATCTTTAACTTTATTATCAAGGTAAAGGTATTTACCTTTATTATCAATATCAAGGTATTATATATCCAAGCAGTAATCATAATAGCAGCCAAGAGTGTACCAGTTTGTACAGGAATATTGCCTAGAACTAGCAAATCTGTTACTCTTCCTAGAAGTATCATACTGGTTTCACGTGCTGAATCATAGAATCATAGAATCTTAGAATCATTGAATGGTTTGGGTTGGAAGGGACTTTAAAGATCATCGAGTTCCAACCCCCCTGCCATGGGCAGGGACACCTTACACTAGACCAGGTTGCTCAAAGCCCCATCCAACTTGGCCTTGAACACTTCCAGGGATGGGGCATCCACAAGTCCTCTGGGCAACCTGTTCCAGTGTCTCACCATCCTCACAGTGAAGAATTTCTTCCTTATAGCTAATCTAAATCTACCCTCTTTCAGTTTAAAGCCATTACCCCTTGTCCTATCACTACATGCCCTTGTAAAAAGTCTGTCTCCAGCTTTCTTGTAGGCCCTCTTCAGGTACTGGAAGGCTGCTATAAGGTCTCCCCAGAGCCTCCTCTTCTCCATGCTGAACAACCCGAACTCTCTCAGCCTTTCTTCATAAGAGAGGTTCTCCAGCCCTCTGATCTTCTTTGTGGCCCTCCTCTGGACTCTCTCCAACAGGTCCATGTCCTTATGAATGAAAATTAAGATGCAGTAAGTTGACTCTCCTGAGAGCAGAACTGTTAACAAACTCAGTGTATCAGTGAGCAGTACCTGCCAGTACTTATGCTGCTTGTCAGTATAGCATAATTAACACAGGGTAAGTGAAGGTATCACTAAAAATTTTGTACAAAGTAGTGTTCTACACCAGTTTAGGAGGAAGGGAGCATGACAAGGACATTGTATTGCTCAATAATGTTAAAGTGGAGAGGGAGTTTTAAGGGGGATTAAATCCATTATTATTTTCTAGGAAGGCTGCTATGATACATTAGGACAGGACCATCTGAATGCCAGCCATCAGCATGGCACATCAAGTCTCAAGACTTCTGTGAACCAAGGTAAGAACCTGACTTCCTAAAGTTGTATCTGAAATAAACTGCATGCCTTGTATGTATGAGTCACTGAAGGGAGGTACTAAAGACTGCTTACATGAAGTAGTGAAAAGGAACTCATAGGAAGTTAACACCTCTACAAAAACTATTAGCTTTCATCATGATAGCAGATCTATAGAGAATAGATTTCAGTAATCCAGAAGATATTACATGAAAAATATTTTCCTTGGTTGCTTTGCAAGAGACATGACATAAGTAGTTTTTCCCTTGTTATTGCATTTTATTTGGCTTGAAGAATTACCCATGTTAATCTGAACAATTTGAATGTATTTCATGCATAGTACTGTATTTCTGTTAAAAAGTGATGCATTAAATGGAATTCATCAAATCCAACTGTGATTTCTACTACCTGAGACATATAAATCTGAGCTAATCCCTTTAAAGTTCATTCATAGGCAATAAGAAGTTGCCATTAATGTCTGAAAATAGATTGTCACAGTGTCTATTTGTCTCTATTGACTTTTTATTTTAAGAAGACAAATCGAATGTCTGTATGATCTGTGTTTTGGATTAGGAAGTGTGGCTTGCTGAAATAGTTCATATTAATGAATAATAATCTGATTTTGTTTAGTCATATTTGTTGAGTTGATTCTTACAAGCAAAACCTTGAAATCTGAACGTTAGCAAAATTTAAAATTATTTCCCTTTTTCTGACAGATTCACCCCTTTTCTGACATTATGTATTATTGAGATTCAAGGATACTTTTGAAGATTCTTTTCCTATCACTTGCTTTGGGATAAATAGAGAGTTCAAATGCCAAAATAAAATCACAAGGAAAAAAAAAAAAACTAAATATCTTGAGGATTACTGAAGGTCATCGTGTCCACAGTCCAGTTCCAAATATACAAGCAGAATACTTGTGCTCCACCTTCAATATTTAATGGAGAACACAAGAGTAGACCCTTGTTTTGTTGATATATACTGAGTTTATCTGATTGTGAGAGATGTTGCTTGTTTCCTTGGTGAAACTTTTAAGAAAGCTTTTTGTTTATTTATTTTCATTTTTCTCTTTGAGTGATTCCCAAACACATCTTTTCTGCAAGCAGATATAAGCCTAGCTAGGAAGGAGTGTGTTTGCTGAAACTCCTTTTGATTTTGGTAACATATATTTGTTGTTTCAGATGGAAGTGGTTGAACTTATTTATGTAGATATCTACTTTCTCTGAAAGCTTTCTGCTGCTTGTTTGGACACTGACAAGTAACTGAGTGCTCTACTTGGGACCTTTACATGTTCTACTTTCATATACAATAATACATTAATAATTTTATAAAAGAGCTAGGGCTTTAACATGCAATAGCTAAAAGTAAACAAATTATCCTGTTCCTTTTAGAAAAGCAATTAACCCCTTCATTAAATTTTGCCCATTATTATTAATTATTTGTTTCTGAAAATGTCACTGTGCAATGGGGAAAATAGCTTAAAGGAAGCAACTTGGAAAATTGGGACATAGGAGTGTGGAGTATGACAATATAATCAGTGGATAATAAGGAAGGGAAATTAATGAGATGGCAGCAAAAGAGATCAAATTCTAAAGACAGTGAACTGTAAAACCAAAAGTTTATCTACAAAAAAAAAGGATGAGAATGAGTGTAGTGACTGAAAAGATAGATAATGTAAACAGGAGAATGGATTGTTGTGGTTTAGCCCCAGTCCCTCCGTCGGCAACTAAGCACCACACAGCTGCTCGCTCACCCTCCCCCAGTGGTGGGATGGGGGAGAGAATCGGAAGAGCAAAAGTAAGAAAACTTGTGGGTTGAGATAAGAACAGTTTAATAATTGAAACAAATAATAATTATAATGATAATAAATTATAATGAGAAGGAAAATGAAAGAGAGAGACGAACAAGACCCAAGAAAAGAAACAAGTGATACAACTGCTCACCACCTGCCGACTGACACCCAGCCAGTCCCCAAGCAGTGATTGCTACTTCCCAGCCAACTCCCCCCAGTTTATATACTGAGCATGACGCCATATGGTATGGAATAGCCCTTTGGCCAGTTTGGGTCAATTATCTTGGCTGTTCCCCCTCCCAGTTTCTTGTGCACCTGGCAGAGTGGGGGAAGCTGAAAAGTCCTTGGCCAGTGTAAACACTGCTTAGCAACAGCCAAAACATCAGCATGTTATCAATATTATTCTCATACTAAAATCCAACACACAACACTATTAGGAAGAAAATTAACTCTATCCCAGCCAAAACCAGGACAGTATACAGGTGATCATTGCAATAACTGCTTTCTTTTTCTATTGTTCATAGTGAAAGTTATGAAAATTCCAAGGTCAAGTGAGTGATTACAGCAATCAAAAGGGAAGATAAGATATAGTGGTCTGAATAACATCATTCAGCTATAGGAAAGGATTTCTCATCTGGAATGAATTTGGAAAGAAGTTGGGGAGTATGCATGCATATAACTTCTGCATTACTAATTCTACCAATCTAGGTTTAAAAAATTTTGCAGTCAAATCTAATTTGATTAAAGAAAATGGCCAAAGTATTTCTCCGGAACAATAACAAAAAAAATTATTCCTGCTAGGCATCATCATATCGTTGTTTGCGTGGGTTGCTTCAGTGTGTGATTTTATACTATTCACGTATACTAGTAAATAGTTTAGGTAATGTCCTCATCCAACATATTAGTGCATGAAGGCCTAACATAGATAATGAGATTCATTTCACTTCAACTTAAGTATCTAAAAATTAGACATCTTTGCTAGTCATCGAAATTTCCTCCACAGACATTAAGGAACGAAGCATCTTCAGAGATATATTTATCATGCTTCTAATAGATACCTATTTAAAGATGAATTAATCATTCTCTAGAGGTCTCACTCCTTCTCTCTTTCCATTGATTATATGGAAAGTATAAACACCTAACTTGGACTGCATGCCCAACTTCTAAATGACTCAAGTGAGATGAAATGAATCTCATTTACAGCCACTTGTCCCATAGTGAGCTGAGTTTCTCCAAGAATAGTTCCAATTTACATTACAGTACTCAAGCTTTTACCTTTTTATCCATATTCACAGCTATGGAAATAAACTGATTTGAAAATTCCATGTGGAAATTTTATTCCTTTTACCATGAAATGTTCTTTATTGTTTTTTTAATTAGATGTTGTTGTTAGCAGGGAAATATTTTGACCTTCGAATATTGTTTGTTCTAAACATAAAAACAGCCAAAGTAACACAGACTGAGCAGAAGAAGCAAATAAACACATTAGTTAATTGTTGGAGAAAGTTTTCCTTTATCTTAAATTCCTGAGACACTTGAGTTCAGAAGTATTGCTAAATCCTTGTGACTAGTACATATTGTGTGTATGTAATTAATACCACAAACAAAATTAAAAAATTACTTTAAATCTCACAAATAGACACAAACACACATATAAATACACATACACACTTCCTCCTACTCCTCACTTTACAGTTTTCATTCAAAATTATAGTAGTGAAATTAAAAACCTTAGATTTCAGAAGTGCAGATTTCAACTCCTAGAAGAGTTTTTTCTCAGGAAACTGTTAGGACTCCCATGGGAGTCTGTCTTGGAGGGCAAAGGTACTCAGAAGTGCTCAGAAATTTTCAGAAGCAGCCTGCTTAAAGCCCAATAGCTGTCCATCCCCCTAAATGGAAAACAAAAACAAAAACAAAACCAAACCAAAACAAAACCAAAAAGGAGCAGGCCTAGAAATAGAAATAAACCAGCGTTGTTAAGCAGATAGCAGTCAAAGAGCTCAAATATGAAAAATAAATATGTGAGAGATGGGAAAGGGGACAGACGCCTAAAGAGGAATACAAAGAATATTGCCTGAATACAAAAGAGGAATACAAAAAATATTGCTTGAGCTTGCAGAGATCCACTTAGGAAGACAAAAGCTCAGCTGGAGCTCTAACTAGCAAGAGAGGCTTCTATATGTATGTTAGTATTGAGTGGAAGTACAAGGAAGACACAAGACTGCTGCTGAATGGAGCTGGCAAGTTAGTTAGAAATGACACAGAAAAGAAGTACTCAGTGTTGTTTTCACCTCGATCTTTAAGGGTGATGTCATCTCCCAAGTCTCTATTCCAAGATGAAATGACAAAGCAAATGGTGAGTCACTGACATTAGAGGAGGGTGGAGCTAGGGGCCATCTATACCAATTGGACAGGTACAGGTTTGTGGAACCTGATGGGATAAATCTGAGGAAATTTGGAAGATGTTATTGCAAAGCCACTCTGTCATTTTTAGAAGGTCATGGAAAACAGGGAAGATCATAGATGGTAAAAAAGTCAAGTATGTCCATCAATGAAAAAGAAGAAAAATCTAGAAAACAACAGACCAGGTAGCCTCATCTCAGTTCCTGGCAAAATGATAGAACTGGTCCAGATGGAAGCTTTTTCCGCACACATGGACAAGAAACAGATTGGGAAAAGCCAACTGTGCTGGTTTTGGCTGGGATAGAGTTAATTTTCTTCATAGTAGCTAGTATGGGGCTATTTTTTTGATTTTTGCTGGAAACAGTGTTGATAACAGTGTTGAGTGAGCAAGTGGCTGTGTGGTGCTTAGCTGCCGGCTGTGGCTAAACCATGACACTGACACAGATTTACCAAGATTAAATTGTGCTGAGCCAAACTAACTGCCTTCTATGATGAAATGGCTTCCTCAGTTAACAGAGGACAGCAGTGGATATCCATGCACCTTGTCTTTTGCAAGCTGTTTGACATGATCTCTCACATCCTTGTTGAAGCTGATAAGATATGGCCTGGACAAATCAGGCTCAAGATGATGGAAAACTGTCTAAAGTACTGAACTCAAAAACTGGTTAATATCTCAAACTGGCAGCTGGTCATGAGTGGAATTCCTCAGGGTCTTTAAAAAAAATATGGGTGATTGGACTGAATACAGTATCACCAAATTTGCAAGTGACACCACATTGGGAGAAGAGGTAGATAACCTGGATGGAAGAGGTAAAATGCAGAGTCCTCGACAGTCTAGAAAATCAGGCCAAAAGGAACTGCACGAGATTTAACAAAGACAAATGTGATGTCCTGCATAGTGATGGAATAATCCCAGTCAGTAGTACAGGCTGGGGACTAACTGGCCGGGGAGCAACTCTCCTAGAAAAGATCTGGGGGTGCTGGTGGACAATGAGCTGAATGTGAGTTAGCAGTGTGCCTTTGCAGCCATGAAGACAAACCATGTCTGTGACTGCAGCAGCAACTGCATCACAAGGGATATGATTATTGCACTCCACTCAGCTCTTGTTAGGCCACACCTGGTGTATTGTGCCCAGTTTCAGTACCCCCAGTAAAAGACAGACTGAACAGAGAAGTATAGGAGGAGGGCCCTCAAGATGATTAGAATGCTGGAGAATTTGATGTGTGAAGAAAAGCTGAAGGAATGGGGGGTTTTCAGCTGAGGGAATAGAAGTCTCAGGAGGGATCTAATCACAGTTTTCCATTACCTGAATGATAGTTATAGAGGAGATGGAGGTAGTCTTCTCAAAAGGCTGCAAAGTGAACAGGCAAGAGACAACAGGCATGAGTCACTTCAGGGGAAATTCTATGTGGATATAAGAAAAAAAAAAGTCTTTAGGACAGTTAAACATTGGATAGGCTGCTCAGACCAGTGGTAGAATCTTCCTTGCTGGAAACATTCAAGATGGCTTTACAAGGCCATGGCTAGCCTAGTCTAAGGCCTCGCTTTCCACAGAGAGTTGGATCAGAGGGTATCCAGAGGTCTTTTCCAGCCTAGACTTTTCTATCATTCTATAATTGTATCTTTCATCCCCCAAAATGTATTTGATTCATGGAAGACCATCATTCAAATTAATCTGAATTTATGAGAGAAGTAAATTTAAAGTGGACTAGTTTTACTACATTAAACTCCTCTGTGGATACTCTCATTCACCATTTCATGGGTCTTAAGTTGATTTACTGTATTCACTTTCCTTACAGTCAATTGAAAGGCCAATATTTTCTCGAAAGTGGAGACATGTTCCATTTTTTAATGTTTATATTTAAATTTTGAATATGTGCTCAGAATGTTGGTCAATTGCATCTAAATAAATAAATGCATGTTCAGAAAATTGCAGCTCTCTCCAGTCAGAACATTAAGATACCTCTAATACTCACACTATCTAGCATCAGTGGATAATAAAGAGTTATATCTGTATTGTTCAAATCTGATCACTTGATGAAAACATCCCAATTGGTACATACTCATTCAGACATTTATTTTGTACTGGTACAGATGCCAGGTTATTTGACTAATAGTCCATCTGCAACAAACACATTATGATTTGGAAATACTGGTGAATTTGGAACCACGCAGACTTTAATCATTACGGAAAAATGCACTTTGCCACCTTCAACTGAATAGCACCATAAGGTTAAAAGTGTCTAGCATCACCCATTAATCATGTCTCGGTCTTTTAAACTCAGATGCAGCATGTATATTCATATGACTTGCTTCTTTGTCAGAATATTGTAATACATGGACATTTAAGAAGGAGACCTGGGGATGCAACATGAATGCTGATTTTCACTGACACATAACAATAAGGAGGGGAGCAGTGGACAACCCATAAATCTGTCCTCTCTGCAGTAATTTTTAATCTCATAGAAATATCATGTGGTGGCCCACTTAATCTATGCAGCAGAATACTTGTCCTGCAGAGGCACAAACTATATCATGTCAGCTTCTTTCATCTTAATTGCTCCCTTTTTTGTTGCATGGAATGAACACTTGAAAATGCATAGTGACCTCTTGAACTGATCTGCAGGCGTATATGGAATATGCACCTCACTGTACTTTATGTGATATGACAAAATTACCCTGAAAAGGAATGCAAAGTAATTATGCCAATGCTATAAAGAAAAAAATGCCTAGGATAGAGGTAGCAGGTTTTGCCTAGTTTAATTCAATTTCTTGGAATTTTGTTTTGGATTTCAATCCCTCTTTAAAGAATGTTTGCACCCTGAAGAAAGAGGTGTGCTTTCAAATTAGGGTAATAACGATGCATAAATGGCCTGCTTTGAAGCTTTGTTAAAAACTCTTTGAAGCTTGGGGCTAATCTGGATATAGGCACTACAGAGACAGGCAGAGTTGATCGGACAAAATAAAATAAAAAAAACCCCCAGCCTTCAAGTTCTTCTGCTCATTCCTATGCACCAGTGCACCTAATTCACGTTTCTTAAGCAGTCTGTAACCTGTGTCAGTCTCCAAGAACAATGATGCTTCTGTAAAAGCTGATTCAGCAGAACAAGAACTAGCAAGAACAGCCCTGCAATATTTAGTCATGAATACAAAAAGCAAATGAGGGCTTGAACTAAACTCCCTGCTCTGAGCTGCTGCAGTGTAGAAATACCTTTGTTTTGCATATACTCTTAACAATGAGCTGTATATAAAAGGTGTCAGATTTAAAACATTATAAATATTACAAACATCTTCAGCACTTCATCTCTAAGAGTACATGCTAATGAAAGGAGGAGAGTTCCTCTATATTTTATTATTCTTAAAAAGAAATTGATTTCTACTTTAATTTGTGAAAGGCTGGTGAAGTGACCTTATTTACACTAGGGACTTGTCATTAACAGATCTTCTCTTAACAGATCCAGAGTTCCTTTTGATTAGACCACTGGCTCATTTAGTGCAACACACTTTCTGCACCTGGGGCTTATATTTCTAATGTTACAGCAACAAGAATACTCATCCTAAAGGGCCATCACACCAGCTAGATGTTCTACAGAAAACTTTCTATTACAATGTACTGCATATAATTATTATTTCTGTAGTTCATAAAGGCCTAACTCTAAAGCAGAGTTATTTTCTCTTGTGAACTGTGAAGAACTGTGAAAAACCAAAAGCATGAAAATTTTACTTCACTGAAAGGGTTGTCCAGCATTGGAACAGGCTGCCCAGGGAAATGGTTGAGTCCCAAGTTAACAAGATTTTCTTATACATGTATTACTTCAGTAGTCTTACTGTCACTGTCTGCATTTAAACTGGGAATACATTTTCATAAATACTATATTTAAAGATGTAAACTCACAAGAAAAATAGCCCTATGAAAAATAACTAATTATACTTTGGGGTTAAGTAATCATATGCCCAAATTTTATTATTTTGCATTGTAGGGAGACAGATTGCTATGCTTAAAAAGATGTTGTGAGAAGGACAATGCTTATGTTCATAAGACAGTAAGACCTGAATTACTCAATCTTCAAGTTATCTTGAT
This sequence comes from Mycteria americana, assembly GCF_035582795.1. Classification (NCBI taxonomy): domain Eukaryota; kingdom Metazoa; phylum Chordata; class Aves; order Ciconiiformes; family Ciconiidae; genus Mycteria; species Mycteria americana. The sequence continues at coordinate 171,531,040 of NC_134365.1, read as the reverse complement.
GATTAGTTCACAAAACTGTACTGATGGCACTCTCAGGTAACGTTGGCTATATTTAAATTCCCAGGCGGATTGGAAGAAATTTGCTTATTATAAAAAACAGGAACAGAATGTACCTGTAAGTTCATCCAGTCTACCTCCAGCCAATGCACTGTACTTAAATTCACAGACTGGTGCTTTCTTACAGGTATATCCTTTACTAATTATCTCCTAGGGAAGATGGGAGTGGCAGGGAAATTGTACAGCCATGAATTCATAGCATATGATGAGGGGTACCTTCCACATGATCTCATGGAGACCTGAGGTGTCCCCACCTGCTGCATGCTACAGCTTCTCTTCTGTTGTGCCAATCCAGTCACCATGAAATATGGGTCAACATGCCAATGAGTTGTGTCTAACATGGAAAGGAGAGAAAGCAGGGAAATGGGGGCTATTTGCGGAGAAACGATGGCTAATGCCCCCTTACTTCTATCGTAAATCCACAGCACCATGTATGGGAGTTTCCCTGGAGAAATTTTCATTATTTCTTCATTCATAAAATGTTTTTACCTCTGACATTGCGATTCAGAACCTGTTTTGCCAAAAGGAGAGAATGAATCACAGTTATCACTGTTACCTTAGTCTATAAGAAAGAGAGTATGCAGCTATGTGAGATAACAAAGAAGAAATACAGAACAGAGGTAGACTGGTGAGTTAGAGTCTTTTATTCCCATTTCAGAACATAAATGTGAAATCATCAAAGACAATTAAAAAACCCCGTACTGTCTTGATAAGACATAAAACCCTCAGAGAGGAAGAAAGTGGAAACTGACAGCTCATCAAGGCTGCTGATCAGGCCATTCCTAGGAAGAGCTAGATCATAGCTTCAGCACCTGACTATGGACTGGCAGCATTGTCTTTGGTGGTGGTACCAGGGTCAGGGAACATAAAAGTGGTTTAGTCCAGAGTACACCTCTCCCAGAACATTAATGTGCATGTCAGTGAATAAATAGTTATTTACTTAAGTTCTTTATTTAAGTTCATACAATCATACTTTTAAGTCTCTGGGCTTAGTAAAAACCATGCAAATCAAGTGATCCCAAGATTGGAGGTCTGTAGACCTTCATCAGAAAGACTTTTTTTTGTAATTAATTTTGCTGACCTTATTGAGTTGTATAAAGTATCTGCTAGACACAAATGAATAGCACTGTAGTTATATTGACAGAAGCTACTCTAAAACCTTAATTGTCTTCATTTAGTGATTAAGAAAAATAAAATTGAAATTCTTTTTTATTAAGAAGACTATTTATGTTGCTTACTAGGACTATTCTTGATTCCTGACTAAAAAGAAGCTGAGTCAAACTTGCTACTAATAATAGGTTAATACGTATCTAGGGTGTAAACAAAATAAATTATTAAGTATTGACGTTCATTTGATTTCCAGGAAATATAACAAAAAAGAATTATATGTTTCTATATTAGCTGCCTTCTTTACAAAATGTATATGCAAAGTTGGTAAAATAAAGTTGAAAAGGTGGGTTTTGGGAGCTTTTCCCAAAGTAATGTTATTTTAGAACCAGGCTAGTCTGTTTCAGTTAGGCCATGTTAACAAAGCAAGATAAATATTTCTTTTGAATTTAACAAGAGAAACAATTAACTCCATTTGTTTCCCACTGTTTAAATTAACTGCTTTCTGTATGAATTTTAATGTTTAGAAACTCACCTAGGAAACTGAGATCTTTGTTAATATATTTACTTATATTCAGTGTACTGTGAGGGGTTGATATTACAGAGGTAAGTTCTGGCCAAACCCCTTACCTTATATTCAACCTCCATTCATGGCTATTTAAGGTTCATTTAAGAAAAACTTATCAGAAAAACATTATTATTGGCACCTAAGCAACATTTTTCCCAATTGTGAATGGCACCACTGTTATCTATTAATAGAGAGCTTGGCACCAGTGAAGCCTGGTGGCACCCTACAATGGGTGCTCTCCCACACTTCCAGTTGGGTGAGTATCATCAACTATCCTCCATATTCCTGTGTCAGAAAGCCCTGCTTACAAGATACTACTAGACACTACTAGATAAGAAAACCAAGAAGGAAGACTACATGTTTTTTAGCAAGATACTTATTTACTCTGACTTTATGATGATTCAAAAGCGGATCTGAGTAGTGAAGTTGAAAATGTATTTTCAACCTTTTTATCCTTTGATTAACTTTTCTTAGCTTTGATACAAAACTTTTAATGGCATTTCAGGTAAATGAAGTAAATGAGAACCTGTTGTAAATGAATCTTGCGTCATTTTAGGTGCCTAATAGTTCAATTTTATATGAATGTATGTAATTATCTTTATGAATGTATATAAATTATTGCATTCATCAATTTTTGATGCTACAGGTTATCAAGATGGAACTTGCAAGTACAATGTTGGACTTAAAAGACACCTCACCCTTATGGAGCAGGTGAGGGAAAGCCACTAGAATGGCACTGGTTGTCTAGATGTCACAAGCTCCTAAATAGCTCTTGAGTATCCATTATATAGGTGTCTTTATCAGAACTAGTTGAGCTAGGCTGTCTTTATAGCACATGGAGAAAAACATTTATCTATTTTTTCTGGATATGACTAATATGCCCTATTTCAGATGCATACTTTAAGATTAAATTAACCTTCTACCTAGAAACCCCTATAAAGAGGGGTCTAGACAAGTACGGCAGATGGAATGATCTACAGTTGGTCATGCAGGTTTTCAGCCTTCTTTCCATAGTCCCATATCACATACGCAAGGTGGGCTGGTCTTGAGATCCCTGAGCTAGTGCTGAGCAAGTCAGCTCCAGAGCTGTTAAACCTTACCCAAATGGTTCTGCCTCTGAGTTAACAAGTTCTGGATATTTTTGCTTTGGACAATTGAAACAGTTCCTGTAATGAAAGAATATTTTTATGTAGAACACATACAGGTGCAGTGTTTGATTCAGTGCATCAGGTTAGGCTTCCAAGCTAGAATTTAGACCTCTTGCATGATTGGTATTTTCTGTCAGCTGGGTTATACATACCATTTTTCACTATTGTGACTGTTAAGGATTTCATTTTTAGATGTTTAATTTTCTCCCAGTGGGTTGGGAATTTAGACATAGAATAACTACTAATTGTATATAATCTAAGATTAACGCCAGAGACATTACCCTCCAAAAGATGAAAATTACTATAAGCTTAAGTTTTTAAAGCATGGAAAAGTACAAAGCAGACATGACATATGTTGAGATAACTCATGTCTAAACTGTGACAAAAGACTCGCAGAGTTTGAGTCTCAGCAATCTTACTAGGGAAGTAATAAAACTCATAAACATTTCAATTACTCCCTAACACAAATGGCATGCTAGAACTATCTGATTCAAACAGACTAATCATCATTTCAAGGTATTTATAAATTCTGCCATTATCTGTACTAAAGTCTTCATGAGAATCATTACTTTCAGAGCACAAGCACTCTAGTTGACTCATGACAGTTTATAAATAAGATAATATTTAATTTTCCAGTTCTAGTCCTAAATATTAAGTGAAACATAAATAAAGTCAAAACTCTAACGTAGATTTGAATTGAGCTGATATACCTACTTGATGACTATCGCTTATAGATAGTCTATGACTATCGCTTTATAGATAAAACTCTTGATTAAGAACAAGAAATCTCAAACTACACGGAAATTAAAGTCAGTTTCAGGATATAGGTTTCTAGATTCTTTTTCTAGTTTATGCATGGACATTGTGACTTGCACAGTCAAAAGAATTTCATTTAGCATCAGTTCTATGTCTGCAAAAGGAAAGTTACTGTATTTGATTTTCTTCCTGATTTATTTTTCTCTCTTCTGTCTCTTTAGGCCAACAAATTGATAACATTTATGTATAAGATCAGCTTCATTAATCGTGCAGGAATTGCAAGTAGTTTTTCAATTAAGATAATTTGTAAGCATTTCTGGGATTGGGGACTTAAATTATTAAGCCTTTGGGGATAATTGCTGCTTTCTGTGCTTTTGGGCTCGCAAGTGCAATGGAAGCCTGACCTTGATCAAGGTTTAAAGACAATGTTTAATACAGATCAAAATCAGTATGTTGATAGGTATACCAATTAGCATTCACTTGCTAAGAAAATTTTCCCCTTTTAAGCCTGACATTATCACAGATTGGGCAAACACCAGTAATCTTTACCTAGATGTTTCTTGATTCAAGGATTATCAGTTGCTTGCATTTGGATTGTTCAGGATGAATCTATTATGTCAGTGAAGCCATAGAGTTAAATACATTTATGCAGCCTTAGCCACTCAAAAACCTATAAATATTATGGACTTAAACATTGTGGACTATTTAAGAGACTTAAGGTAAAAATGTATTCACTGAAGATAATATAATTCCACAAAAGCCAAATTCATTTGCATAAGTGGTAACAATAGAAATCAGGGAACTACACACCAGAGCAACTTTTGAAGATGTAGTGTCCCACCAGGCAGAACAAACTGGATAATAACATGGCCTTTGTAAAATGAAGAATTTTTCATAGCTTCACAGTGGGGGAAAATGATCAGTGAACCTGTACCTGCACCAGTGAATCTGCATATTCATGATTTCTTTAAAAGGGGGTTAATACTAAGGCAGCAAAATTTACAGACATTAATTGGTACAGTGAAACCTATGCAGATCACATAGATGTGTAGATGATCTGGCAACATGGCACATTAAAATGAGTTATCAAATTCAAGTGTGAAGTAACATGTATGGGAGGAACTGGAAGCAATCAAACTACAAAGAAACTATAGTACTCTCCTGAATTACTTATTAATACTCAGGGAAAAAAGAAAACTTTAAAGTCTTTAAGGATCAATACCCACCCTTGCTTAAAAGATGTAAAGACAATATTGGCAATTGTTAGGAAAAGCAGTGGAGAGCAAGCCAGAAAGTATCATAATGTGTTTTCATCAATCAATATGCCTTTGACACGGTTTCCCACGGCATTCTCCTGGAGAAACTGGCTGCTCATGGCTTGGACGGGTGTACTCTTCGCTGGGTAAAGAACTGGCTGGACGGCCGGGCCCAAAGAGTGGTGGTGAATGGAGTTTACTCCAGTTGGCGGCCGGTCACAAGCGGTGTTCCCCAGGGCTCTGTGTTGGGGCCAGTTCTGTTTAACATCTTTATCAATGATCTGGACGAAGGGATTGAGTGCACTCTCAGTAAGTTTGCAGACGACACCAAGTTGTGTGGGAGTGTTGATCTGCTGGAGGGTAGGCAGGCTCTGCAGAGGGACCTGGACAGGCTGGATTGATGGGCTGGGGTGAATTGTATGAGGTTTAACAAGGCCAAGTGCAAGGTCCTGCACTTGGGCCACAGCAACCCCATGCAACGCTACAGGCTTGGGGAAGAGTGGCTGGAAAGCTGCCTGGCAGAGAAGGACCTGGGGGTGTTGGTTGACAGCCGCCTGAATATGAGCCAGCAGTGTGCCCAGGCGGCCAAGAAGGCCAATGGCATCCTGGCCTGTATCAAAAATAGCGTGGCCAGCAGGACTAGGGAAGTGATTGTGCCCCTGTACTCGGCACTGGTGAGGCCGCACCTCGAATACTGTGTTCAGTTTTGGGCCCCCCACTACAAGAGGGATATTGAGGTACTGGAGCGCGTACAGAGAAGGGCAACGAAGCTGGTGAAGGGTCTGGAGCAGAAGTCTTATGAGGAGCGGCTGAGGGAGCTGGGACTGTTTAGCCTGGAGAAAAGGAGGCTGAGGGGAGACCTTATCGCTCTCTACAACTCCCTGAAAGGAGGTTGTAGAGAGGTGGGGGTCGGTCTCTTCTCCCAGGTAACAAGTGATAGGACAAGAGGAAATGGCCTCAAGTTGCGCCAGGGGAGGTTTAGACTGGATATTAGGAAATTTTTCTTCACCGAGAGGGTTATCAAGCATTGGAACAGACTGCCCAGGGAAGTGGTTGAGTCACCATCCCTGGAGGTATTTAAAGGGCGTTTGGATGAGGTACTTAGAGACACGGTGTAGTGGTGGTTTTTGGCAGTGTTAGGTTTATGGTTGGACTCGATGATCTTAAAGGTCTTTTCCAACCTATATGATTCTGTGATTCTGTGATTCTGTGAATATGGACCCACATCTTGAGTATGGAATAGGTTTATTATCATGTCATTGTAAAGATAATACAAAGAAAATAGAAGGGGAAAAGAGACTCAGGACTATGGAAAAGCTTCTATGACCAGGAGAAACAGAGCAGTTCAGAGCTCTTCTGTTTGGAACGTACACTATAGATAGGCTTAAACAGAGGATATTAAATAATGAATTTCATTGAGAAACTACAAAGCAAATAATTTTTTCCTATTTTTGATGTTTTAAATTCAGGAACCCCTAACTTACCTAATGGTGAAATTGCTAGGCAAAACCAACACGCTCAAGGAAGTACTTTTAACATATTAAAAACATATAGTGGAAACTAGTTTTGCCAAAGGATAAAAAGATAATTGTTCAAAAATGCATTAGACAAATTCATGAAACATACCTTATTAGGACAGTAAAAAAAATTCAGGCATAAGTTCTCATCCCGGAAGTCTTTAAATAGTGATGAAACAGCCAGTATGGTGATATGAGACAGGATGCAAGACTTTCTGGCTTTTGACCTGATTTTTTATGGCTGGTTTTGTGTTACTTATATCATGCAAAACCCCACATATATCTTGAGAGTAAATACTCCTGAATTTATATCTATAGTGCACTGAATTAAAGGAAGATAGGAGATTCATATTCTTTAATACCACATGAGTATTTCTATAATAAACACCCATTTGTCTTAAGGCATTTCTAACATAGCTATTAACAGATAAATATTCAAAAGAGATCAGTACATTTTAACTGCATGCCTCCCATTGAAATCAATTAGTCTTCTTGAAGGATGGTGAAGAAAACTGTTGTAGAAATGAAAGAAATAAATCAGAAGAAACAGCTTAGAAATATTTTTGCTACATTTAGTTGTCACCAGAAAATTTTGGGCTTCATAAGTCTTGCTCTCTTCTCAAGCATATATCTTATGGCTCCAGAGACATAGGAGACTATAGAATTAAAATATCACTTACTAGCCAAGATGTTGCCCATCTAATTAATTATGATAAAAACAGATACTCAAAAAACACCTTATAGAGCTAAGGTATTAATCAGAAAAGATATTTGAACCCTTAAGAAAAATATAAAAATCATGCCACATTAAGCGTATCAGGTTCCTGCTCTTTTAAAACAAAGGCAATGTTTTCCAAGTCATTGAATTGTTACATTTTGGTTTTCCCTTGAATTCAACTTGGTTGAAATATATATGGTTTCCAATATGTTAATTTTAAAGGAGTCCCCATTTGGGAAAAGATAAAGGCATCTTATGTTTTATTCATCCATTTCCTAGTGTGCAGAATGGATTTTAGAAGGAAAGAGCGGGAGGAGAAATCACTGGGCTGGAAGATATATTACATGTATAACATAAGAAATGAAGCTGTTAGCAGTGGAATAATACTGGCAACATTCAGATTTTCAAATGCCAGACCATGTTTGCCTCTGGTAGATAGATGTGAAGAAGAAATATATTTTGTTAAAAAAAATAATTGATTACGCCTTGCTTTATTTTAATTATTTTTTTTCCCAATCACTTTAACAAATTTCTAAAGTATTGTTTAGTAGAATGTTTTATAAAAGTATGTCAATATAACACAATTTGAAGAGGTGGTTGGTTTTTTTTTTTCTTTAACACTTTAATAAGACTGTTTCCTTTGGGACACCCAAGCCCAAGCATTTTTGGATCATCAATACTTTTTATTTTTCAGCTTTTCTCTAGACCAAAAGAAAAAAAACAAATCCTGTTTGAGCAGCACACCTCATTTTTTCTGGAACTGGATGTTCTTATAGGACATTAATAAGCTTGTCACTTGTCCAGCCAATTTTATTTTTAATCTCCATTTCACTCATCAGATTCCACAAACTCTATTGATAGCACAGTATCCAGAATGCAAAAATCAATAAATGCTTAAAAACAGCTGTTGAGAAAAAAGATTATCTCTAAGGGAAGTAGTGAAGTCATTCACAGCAATGAAGGTGAGGAAAGACACCTTGCACTATTTCCCCCAGAGCTGCTAAGTGTAAAAGGGGAAGGCTGCACTGCCATTTGTGTATACTAATTTCCTGCCTTTTATTATACAGCAACATTCATGCCAGTGAAGAATCCAATCTTCCTATTAACTGTACTCCAAACTAGGCTGTTATGAAAATCATGGGGGGGGGGGAAACCCAATAACCCTCAAATAGAAACAACTGTTGTTATCTTAAACAAAAAGACACTATTTTAACTTGTTTTAACTTTTCTACATCGGAATACCTATCTGGGATCTATAAATATCTTCAGGAAGCTTTTTTCTTTTTTTTTTTTTTTTTTTAAGAAATAAGGAATTTTCAGAAAATAAGGAACATAGCTTGTGCTATGTTTCTAGCTTTAAAGTTCTCCTCAATTATAATGACTTATTCATTTTAAGACTTTACAAATCTTCTTTCTATAAAACTCTATTCATAAAACAAGGTGAATTCTGTGTGTTGGTGAATGCTCATCTTCAAGCTTGCCTTCTATGGATGATCATACATGCTGAAATTCCTATCTTCAAAATCACTGTGATGACAGTGTCTGCTCTGGAAGGAACCTAAATGTTTGCTCTGTTAAGGTAGAAGAAACTTTAATTTGACAGTGTTATTTCTTTTTTCTGGCTTGGAGAAATTTAAAGATCTGAACTGAATCTAAAAATGGTTATTTCTAGCTTAACCTCGAGCAACTATGTCATTTTCTTGTAGTCAATATAATGCTGGATCTTGGAGTCAGAGCTGCTTTCCAAGCTAGGAAAGATTTCCCTCTAGGGTCTTTTGGAGGATATTGCTGCAGGAATAGTCCATGCAAAAAAACAGAAGGAAAAGTTTGAAGCTAAAACTGTATTTCAGAAGTTCAACTAGTCAGTAACTTAAATACCTACTCCTGTCTAAGATCTTAATCTAGTTCCATGTTCTTCAGTTGTCCATTAATGCAGTGACAACTTTGACATCAACATTGTTCAAAATGGTATCTCACCCAAAGAAGAAAATTGTTAAGTAAAAATATCACTTAACTTGAGTCTACTTTACATTTCTTAAAACTAACACATACTTATGGAAATTACTTACTACATTTTATCATTCCATAGAGGAATTTTAAAGCAGGAAGTCGGCAAGTACATTCCTGAGAAAATGAATTAATCAGAATGTGTTAGGAATTGCTATCTATTACAGAAAATAATCTCTGTAATAAACCCAATTATTTTACCAGCATTAACAACTTAAAACACCAATTTTATGTAGCTGCGAGAGCACTGTACTCATATATATGCATAAAGTTATAACACTGAGAAAATTCAGCTGGTTTGTTTTGTTTTGCTTTTTTTCTTTTTTTAGCTTCTGAGCGTATATCATTACTGCAGAATTCAATCAGACTAACAGCACTTTTTTCCCCCATAAAGCTGTTTTTCCATTATCCATACTTGAGCTTCATTCATAAAAGAAACATTGCTTTGTTTTGCTTTTTCTTAGGTTTATTCATAATTCAGAGATAACTTTTAGAAGAAGCATAAATTAAAGCTCCAAGAAAGACTGTATGAACCACTCTGAACCTTGGCATTCCAGAGCAACATAAGCCACAGCTGAAGCATACAGTTCAAGCTCAAGTAGCCCGTATTATATTTGGACAACTAAAGAAGGCAACATTTCAACACTTTTTTATTCTCTTTGGACTACAACAAAGAATCTGAGGAGAAAGAAAAGGAAGGGAAGGCAAGTAAGGGAAAAGAAAAGTGTTACTTGCCAAAAGCAAGCCTTGTTCATACTTTATTTGTTTTAAAAAATGATCAGGTCAGCTTTAAATACTAATTTCTGAAATTAAAAGATAAACATACTCTTACTGGGAGGTGCTGGGGGAAGAGATCTCTCATGTTCTGTTTCCCACAGGTTTGCCCACAGTGAGCGCTGGTGCATTCTAAGCAAGCAAAGTTACAAAAGAAGTCATGTCTACTTATGGTAAGATCATTCAAACAAGCTTAAAATACAGTTTCATCTTGAAACCTAACATTATTTCCCAGACAGCAGTTTTCCTTAAACATATAAAAGAAGGACAAAAGAAGAGAGTCATTAATATTGCTTATGAGCTGAACCTCCAGAACCAAACTTGAATTAGCTTCTTTATTAAAAGGCATTCAAGCAAATTCTGTGATTCCTTGCTAAAATGGAATAATTTATTACAGAATTACACAGTGGGTGTACAAAATTAATTTATGTAAACAAATGTCACAAACCAACTGTGTAGGGTCACTGATGATTTTCTAGATGAATGATTCTCAGCCATTCCAAGGTGGTGATCTATTAGTTGAAGAAAACAACCACTAAATTACATTTACTATGAAAGCAAAAGTATATTGTTAATAATCTCAGTTAATTTTTCATATATTTCAAGAAGCTGGCAGACTAGTTGAACTAGAAGAATAAAATACAATGAAAATGTAAGGGTTGGGGTTTTCTTTGCTTGCTTTTTGTTTTAGTTTGCTAAGTATTTTTGAAACCCAGTTATTTTTTGTGATTCATTGCTGTTGTGTTTTGGATATAAGAGCTGAGAAACACTGCTTTAGAAGTAAATTTTCATTACTAGTTTAGAGTATTCCTTTCCAAATCTGCAGATAGTAGGAAACCTGCGTCTATGAGAAACACAAAGATCCATTTTTAAAGTATAAAAAATCTCAAAGTTAATTTCAGTAAAATAAAGACCATGTCCTCAGACAAGGAAGAACACTACAACTTGTTTATAAAATTTGTATTAGAGATAAAAGAGAGAAAAAAAAATCAAAAGGCAGATGTAGGTATAAGAAATAAAAATTTTCAGTAGTAGTTTCTCCCTAATCTCAAAGTCTATTTTACACCTGTGAAAAGTACCAAACTGAGCCATCCATCTTTACAGACACATTCAGTGACACAGCTTCACATTCCTTTCAGAGAGGAATTTAATTAAAATCATTGGGGTACGCCTCCCTCCCCATAAACAAAGAAACAAAATCCCACAATGCAGAATCTAGCAGTTCCTGCATTAAACAGAATTTCCCATAGGAAATGCATTACTTCTGTCATTTGCCTTTCCCATTATCTACTGGCTGATTTCAGATAAAAGTTGAAGGCATCAAAGCCTTGAATGGTTTCCTGTGTTTGTTTAGACAACCAGCATAGCATTGATCTAGGTTTACCTTTCTGAGTGGCCATTTTCCATGGCTCTTTGACAGTTCTATCTGAATAATTGTTGAATTGATGAATAAGGGGTTCCTGAGGGGTGTTTTGATTGTTTTTGGTGTTTCTTTTCTCCTGTCTCATGCTGCTGCTTTCCCACAGCAATTTAATTAATTAATTTAGATTAGATATAAGGAAGACATTCTTCACTGTGAGGATGGTGAGACACTGGAACAGGTTGCCCAGAGGACTTGTGGATGCCCCATCCCTGGAAGTGTTCAAGGCCAGGTTGGGTGGGGCTTTGAGCAACCTGGTCTAGTGGAAGGTGTCCCTTCCCATGGCAGGGGGATTGGAACTCGATGATCTTTAAAGTCCCTTCCAACTCAAACCATTCTATGATTCTATGATTCTATGAAATCATCTACAACACTTGACCTAATGGATCAGTAGATTAAGTGAAGGGGACTCTTATCACAGCCCAGTGTTTCTGAGGCATAATCAGCTCTGGAAATTGGTTTGATTAAAGTCTGATTGTCTTTAGACCATGAAGTAACACTATAATTTGGAAAAATATCTGGCATACTTGAAAATGTGTCAATATTTCCCATGTAATTTCCCATGGTCTAATAAAATATGTTGTTTTCCCATTACAGATCTGATCTTATTCAGAATGTCACTGTATCTAAATATGAATGACAGCATTGTATTTAGATTTTGTATAAAACTGCTGCAGTCTCATGGAGGATAGACCATGGAGCCAAGTGGCTGAAAGAGTGATTTGGTACAGCTGGGACAGTTTGATTTTGTGTGGAATTTCTGTGGGCTAGTGTGCCCAGATTGCTTTTAATACATTCATATAATCTGTATCATAAACACTGTCATGGCTGTACAAGATTCTCGAGCATATTTCAGTCCTGCTCTCAATAGAAGCACCTCATCAAATGAGACAGAGTAAATATCATCTAAGTTCAGACTTTCACTTGGCAGTTTAGCTTCTCTTCAGAGCTGATGGAGGAAGACAGGCTGTTTCAACAGATGATACAGAATATATAATGTAGGATATTTGCTCTGAATGAATATAAGGTAAGGAATCACATATCTCAGGCTGCTAAGCTTGAGGAAGTTAGTAGCTTTTTATAAAGAATCTCTAAAATCTTTAAGATAAAGTGTCACCCTATATATTGATATAATGTCTAGTTCAGATGTGATTTTTGATGGAAATTACAGATAGTACTGCAACACCAGTAGGGATAGCATTGTCAGTAGAGATACTGCAACACCACTAGGGATAGTATTGTCAGTAGAGATACTATTGTCAGTAGAGATAACTAATCAGTAAACCTTCTGGAAAGCTGCTCATCACTTTAAAACACTAATTTTAAAAGCAGTTTTAAAATTATTTAAAACCAAGGTAAGGAGTTCAGCAGACAGGTAGTACAAAGAATGATAATATAACTCTTTTTTTACATGTCTTTAAAGGTCTTGCTTTTTAGAGTGTTGTTTCTACTTAGCAATATTCTCTTTATCTACATTGATTTATTCAGTATTTCAGTTCTGAATGGTACATAATTGATTGTAACTTCAGGTCTCCAGTTATGACTTGGCTCAACTGCTTACTGCAATTTAATTGTTTTCAGCAAATTAGTTTCATCCACAAATCAAGACACTTGCATCAGCTGTGCTGTTGCAGATATGTTGCAATACTTGCAGAAAATCTACTGAATATTCTTCTATACTTCTAATAAGAAGGGACATTCAAGTCACTTGTTTATAAGCTTTATGAATCTACAGTGTTGTGAATATCTAATATGTGTAAAAACTGGTTCTTATCTTGTAATACAGAAGTTATATAGCCTCAACCAAATGGGATGTGCATCAAACATTTTTAAAAGTGTATAAATATTGAGGGAAGAAGAGATGATAATGAAGGGAAATCTGAGAAAAGTACTGTTTCCTGGTATAATGTGCATCATCTTAGTGGCAGCTGTACATATGCTTAGAAACCGAAGAAAATGCAATTGGAATCTTGCTGACTGTATGCTGTCATCAAACAGGAAATAATAAAAGATAATAAAGGAAATAAAAATTAAATATAGTATACACAAAACACAGGGAAAAAAAAGAAACAGAAAAATAAACCCATTTCAATAAGAAAAATGTGAAAAAAAAAGAAAAATGAAAAGAACAAATAAAAAATTCATACAGGAATACAGCATGACAGGCTGCCAATAGGATAGAGAAAAGATAATGCAGTGGATAGTCTTGAAAATTGATGTCAGACAAAGGATACAATGGTAGACAAAGTAGAGAAAAATACCTACTGGAAAGATGAATAGAATCCATCTAACCATGACTAGAACATGAACTGCAAAAGATGGAATTGGAAGATGTACTGTATCCATCCAGCAGTGAAATCAACGCAGTTTCCCCTTTGCTATTTCAGATATGAAAAGATAATGCCATTATGCACCTTTGAAAAGGAAGTTTTAGAGCAGGTCTACACTTTGTGGATATGGTATTCATTATAAATTAACTGCCATAACGTGGACTCTAAAATTTCCATTTCTTTCTCCTGCACATCTGTGCTGCTCCAGCTCTCAGAGCACATTTGCTTCATTCTTTCCAGGGGCTCTGCTTTTCACTCCAAGTGAACTGCGTGCAAAAAAGAAAAGTAATGGTGTGCTAATATTGGGAAGCAAGATACAAAGTAGAATGCAGTGGATATGAAAAAGGAACTTTGACAAGATAAAAAGAAGTGCATTGTTATAAATTGTATCTGATTTTCAGAAACATGAGTAAACAGAGCCTTGGGCTTGATCTACAGAATGAACTGGAATAATTCATATTGACTTAATATAGCAGGACTGTGGACACTTTATTATATAATGCAGAGATACTCTCAAATCTTTAGGACCCAAAATTCCTATTGAAGCATGACGAAAACTTGCAGTGAAAATGCTAAAAATAGTCAAAGGGGACTCTGAAAATGCACGCATTTGCTATTAAACTTCCAAGGTTCAGATTTCTTATTTAAATAGTCTTCAAGAAAATTGAAATGTTTTTATTCGTACATAGTGGAATTAGCTATGATTCTAAAACATGTCTGGTCATTGGCTTTTCAGTGGGCTGCCTCTGTCCCCTCTGTAAAGACAGATATGCTTTTCTGAAATATCTGTAAGATTTATATTTAAAAATTATTTCTAGGCAGGGACCTAATTTTCCTGAATGTTCATAAGGATCAAGACACAGACAGGATTGTATAAAGTGTAATTGATAACGATGTACCTCATTACAGGGCCCAAAAAACTTGAGCTTGTGTTACTTGCAGAGAAGGGCATGACCTTCAGAAAGAGATACTTGGATTTCATCATAGCAGAAATGAAATGACAGAAGGGTCATAACAGCAAATAATCATATACAGAGAGGCAAAAGAAAGACAGAGGAACAAGCTCTAAACTGGTGTAACTATGGCAGTTTACACCAGGCAAGAATTAAGCTGACAGCCGTAAGGCACATATTCCATTCCTGAAAATGAAAACAGTTTAGAAGAGGTGCATTTGAGTCAAAGGGAAAATAAAAATTATAACCATGCTGCACCTGATCTTTAGAGACAGGGGATAGGGAGTAGAAAGAATAATCAGTGGACAAGATACAGTTGTGCACATATCAGTTTACATCAGTTTCTATCTGATTTCTAGGACAAATTACTGCCTGAAGCTGATGTACACAGGGCTGCTAACTAGTTTCTTTAATTGGTTGCTTTACATGGAGTCAGATAATATTATTAAGCAACAGAATGTTATAATGAACTGAGGATTGCACTTGAAAAATAAGCTATGCTATTTTTTCGGGCTGGTGAAACACAGATTGCTTTCAGTTATTTTTCTTGGCAGGACTGTTGTTTCTGTCCATAGCCTGTCAAGCTAGCATAGTACCCAGATGGTTATAAGGCTCTAGGGCACCTGTATAATTCACATTAGAGTTTAACAGAAATGTAGTTTGTAATATTTATATATTTACATTTCAGATCCTCCTCCATTGAAAGCAAAACACAGCTGTTATATATTCACCCTGACCATTACCCTGTGATATCCCACTCGGCCAATATCTCCGTTCATTGCCAGTTTGTAGTAATGCTGCTGCATTTCCCTTCTCTCTAACCCTTGTGTAAAGCCTTCTCTGAACTAACATATCTCCTATAGCCCAAATAAGAAAGCAGTCTACCAGGGGACAGTTTTGCTATGTAATGGTCTAGCATAATAATTTTTTAAGGTATTATTTTTTACACCACTCAGACTTACCAATGAGGTGTTAGTTCTATCTTCAAACCTGCTTTCTGCCTGCCTTCCTGTTTGCCATGTGCATCATCTGCACCATCTGGGGTGACCTTTCTACAATAACTGAGAGCACAGCACTAAAATGTCTGAAATCCCTTATTGAAAATTGACTTTCCAGAGTTGTTAAATGGTTTTCTTTTTATTATTTTGTGAATAGTAGAGACTTAACATATCAAAATTATATGATAAGCCTAGTGTGTACATAAGGAAAACATAAATATTTAGATATAGGTGAATATATACTTGCAAAGAAGAGTTTTATAACTCCTCAGATAAAGAATTACTTTTCAGTAAGTAAATATACTATTGATTGTGAAATAGGCTCCCCTAAAGGCTGTGTTTCATCTATCCTTACCCTCAGTTAAGCATGACAGAATCTATATTTAACTTTGATAATAATTTTAGGAGCCTACAGTTTATTATATTCACTGACACTATTCATACTAATCACACAATTTAAAGACAGAATAATGTGTCCAAGTATTTATACAAATAATTATGAATCTTTGAGGGAAAAAAAAAAAGTTGTTTCAAGAGGGTAAAGAAGACATACATTTAGCTCCAGGTGGTAGGTCATCGAGGAAATGTTCTATGCTGACATGTAAAATGTGTGGTATTCTTTAGAAACATACTGAAAAGCAGTTTGAAAATGGGAGTTATGAACTGGACAAACCCCACAAAATGAAGGCAATGAGACATGGAAATAATTGATTCATTTCAGGTAAATTACATTTAATGAGATTACTTCTCAGTCTTCAGTTAGATTTTGGAGATGGTGTTTGAATACAAAACCTAACAAAAGTGTGTTACTGTCAGGAGTTGCTTAAGTATGTTGATTGAAGGTTTTTGTTATGAAATGCTATGCTGCCTTCTATTATTCTGATAAGATTGATAAGATTGTTAAGATTAGATCTCTCTGCTTGGGAGGATGCTGTGGTAGGTAGAAAATGCACAAACTGGATGGAGGATTTCTGCATGTAACTATATTTCTTTTAATATATTAGAATATATGCATTAATCACTGCTTGTCCCTACCTGTTCTATTGAATAGACTTTGAACTTGAATAAGTCTGAGAACGGTACTGTGCATTTATCTGCCAGTTACTATCTAATAAGCAAAGTACCTGAGGCAGTTTTACTTAGGACTTTTTTAAATCACTTTGCTAGAATGCCAATAACTTTTCTAGTAAGTATTTCAGATATATTCCATTCAAATGTTACAGTACCACAAAAGATGCACAGGAAAACATTATGAATTAATCCAGAAAGTACAGAATCAAAAGAGGACTAAAGACAAGCATCTTAAGTTTAAGGTTATTGAACATCAGTCTATTTTATTTGGAGGAGGTTTATCATAGGTGTGGAGCACAATGACCCACAGCATAACACTGATGTCCCATTAGCTCCATGGAGATCTTTTCAGAACTTTCCTAGGTCTCTGACCACTTCTTATTGTTAACAAATGAAAATGCAGAATAAAAGAGAAGATACATTTGTAATTTTAGGGTAAATTTTAGATCCCTCTGTTGTAAGTCAGTAGTATAGATTATTTTAAATAAGTCAGAATTATAAAATTGGAAGCAGTTCTAAGCTTTAGGGAACAGTAAAAGCTCTATGTTGTCATTCAGGTACTTGCGCACAGATATATACACACAAACAAGCCATAAGTGCAAAAATCACTCATGTGGAGGGCTCAAGATCTGATGTCAAGTTGATAAAACAACTTTCATCCAGCAGTACATTTAGTACCAGATTAGATTATTATATCTAAAAATATTAGTCATTCTTAATTAATTTTCTAGTCATCATTTTAAAAATAAAGAATATGGTGGACTCACTGTACAAAAGAATGATTGTTCATTACTTCAAAGAATAAAAATTATTCTCTGAAAGGTTGTGCATATAAAATAATATAGTTAAAATAATCTTATGTACACACATATATTTTAGAGCACATATATATGCATACACAAAATTAGGTTACTGAAATCAGCCCCAACTTCATGATTTACTTTATTTCAGTTGTAGCTGTACAGGATATGATGGTTTGCATATTTTTTTACTTGTTTCTTAAATATTTACTGTTAGCAAGAGCTAAATGCTATCTTTCTGTTGAGTTAATGAAATTGATAAGCAAGAAATACTTTTTACTTTAGAAACTCCTCAGCTGCCTCTGAGCACAGAAATTCTGGAAAGAGATTTGTTTCTTTAATAAATAAGAAGAAATTCTAATTTTATTAGATGGATATAGGTGGGAAAAATAGATCAGTTCCCAACACAAAAGTTCCTCTACAGACCTGAAACACAAGCAGCAAATCAAGGTGATTACGGACTGGAAGTAAGTGTTTTAAGTTCAGATTGTGTTGTAAATTCAACCATTTTAACAAAAAGTGCATTTAGTTTAGAACAAAAAGGATGTTAGCAAAGAAAGTAGTGTTAAGTCACTATCCTCTGGGCTCGTGAAGAATACAGAAAGGGGACTAGCAAGATGTTAGGAGGAAATGCAAGTAAAAGGGAATACAGCAATTCCTGTATTGATGGTACAGCTCCACATGAAGGTTTTTTGGGGGCAACACTGATTTCAGGGATGGAAGCCTTTTGTTTTATACTGGCTGGTTGTTCTTTCCCTTCTAATGCATCTTCCACTTTTCCAGCATTTTTTTTTTTGTGCAAGCACATACTGAACTAGATCAGGAAACTGTCAAAGCTGTCAAAATGTGATGGTTTGGTTTTTGTGTTCAGTTTTTTTTGTCCTTTGGCTGGTTCAGTTCCCCAATCCAGTTCAGACATGGGTACCACAACAGGTTGGCCAGCTGATGTAGGGGCAGTATCTCGCAGACAGATGGCATGAAGGAAGGGGATACTAAAACCAAACCCAAAGGTGGAAAAATTCACTGGAGGGCCCATCCTTAACAAAGGTATTATTTCTTAATAGCACATGACAATTTTTCTTACAATCTATCTCTTTTCATTTAAAGTGTAATTGTAGCTCATGGTTTTTCAACTCCAGTAGAGCTGAAAATTTTAGTTCAGTAGAAATAAAATAATTTAATACAAATTATAAGAGTTTTAATTTCTTGCAAGAAGGATGACTAGTACTTCATTAATTCAGCTAATAAAACAATTTTGGACTAACAGAGGTAAACATAGTTGAGTTGAGAAAAAAGGACATGGAAGCAAAATGCAAAAAGGATGAGTATGTAAGTAAACAGAAAGATCTACTCGCTCAGTGCCAAGGAGAAAATGACTCAGAAGCTGCTGCATTTTGCAGATTTTCAGTTTTCTCTTCAGTCTTACATAGAGAGCAAATTGAATATAACAGTATCTTTTGACCAGAGTCCAGTACTTCTAACTGAAGTGCCAAATGGGGTCATAATGAACTTAAATGTCCAAAGAAATCTACAGTGAAGAACAAAAGAACTTTTTTATCTCATGAAGACAGGCTTTCTTTTGTTTTACTTCTCCATAGCAAGATTTTGATAAATTTCCTCAATCAATTCAGTGGCAGCAAACTGTAATATTTTTAAATTAAGATAGAAAATAATCTATTTATGATAGTAAAAAATATGTTCTGACAAAATTAGACTCCAGAAGGATCTTTGCCCAACTCTATAAATGAAATACAACTACTGGATTCTTTGAAAAGTTAAGGTTGTTTAAATTAGACTCCTACTTCTTATAAAATATTGTGTTCCTCTGATAGTATAATAAAACCTATTATTCTCTAGCCTTTTAAACACAGAAAAGGCCTTGAAATCACATGTAATTATCTAGCCTGAACTTTTAAACTTTTTATTTAACAAGTTAATGCAACTTAACATAAGACAACTCACCACATCTTTTAGAATACATCATCAGGGGAAATTTTTATTAGCTTGGGACTAAGGGTTGTCATCGAATTGAATTTTTCTCCTTAGCTAGGTAGGGTATGACAAAAAGACTCTGGAATCTAAAATTGTCTGTTTTTCTCACGCTTAAGACACCTTTGGTGAGATGACATAAATCACAGTAAACAAATTCTATTTCATTTAAGTGGCTAAAATCCTACAGCAATCCACTGTAATAAAGTCTCCAAATACAGAACTAATAAAGAAGACAAGATGGGAGAGGTAGTGTTCATGCTTAAGCATCGTTCTTCAGGTACTAATAAAGAAGTTTCTGACAAAGTGAATGCAGTGTAAAAGGAAACATCTTTTCCCATCTTCTTTATTCTCTGTTTTTGCCTTTCTCTCATAGCTCTTTTTTCCACCTAACATGTAGCCGAGCAAATTGAATTTCCTAAAGAATGAGCTGATGGACTCTAAACTAAGGTCTGCTAACATTATGGCTAACAGAAGAAAAGTGGCATAATTCTAGACTAAATGTGGGTACGCTATTTCCCTCATCAAAGATATTTTTACAACCATTAAGATTATTTGACTGTTATTAATTAAAATAGTAGTCTTCATCAGAAGACTGGTTCTGCTGCTGGGTGAAATTTCTTCATTTCACTTACTTCAATTCTTGGAGTTCAAAGCTGTAGAATGTCAGCTTTTCATCTTGTGAAGCTAGAATTCTTTCTTGCTTGCTTTTTTTCTTCTAAAATGCCTCAGAAGAATGCTTCTTGTAAGCAGCCACGTGTCAGTGTCCTAGTTCCACTAACATCTCTCAGTCACTATGAGGAATGATGATGCAACAAATTAAACCTGCAGCAGCAGAAAAAGCCACTTTGCTTTGCCTTGATAGTGAAACAGCATGCTTTTTTATTTCTTGTTTCTTTTGAAAATGGGAATTGGTGGAGAAAGTAAAGCATACAGCATGGAACCAGATGGAATTAAATAGTTACTATCTATCTCATGCACCAGCTAGGTCAGAACCATGGAATATATCATAATGGTAAACTCTTCTCCAAAAACTGTTGCTTATGGTTTTCTTTTTTCATTGAAGATCTCATTTGCTCTTCAGCTTAACAAATAAAATGGACAGACTTCAAACAACTACGTTTCTGAGATGTGAATTATCACCATGGATAACATATGACAAACTACAAAGAGATGGATCTTTTTCAGTACCAACTTTACATGAAATAGAAAAAAACCCAAACTATGTTAGAAATGAAATAAAGGTGAATAGAAATACCCATTAAGGCCTGGGTGAAAATGATAAAGTCAAACGAAATAATTCTAGCAATGTTTCCAAACCAAGGACTCTATTTATTTATTTATTTATTCATTTAAAGAATGGGGTTTTAATTAACATTTTCCAAAGTGTTACCTAGTTGTAATCAGAACGTAAGTGTGGAGTTTGGTTTGAAATTAATATGTACCCAGTTTTGAAGTCTGTGAAGAAAACAATGAGGCAGTATTTTTTTTTCATTTCCCATTTTCTTTTTTTTTCTTTCTGTACCTTACATATAAACCTTGTTTCATTATGGATCACATATAAGCAGATAGAAAGAAAATCATTGGGGAAAGCATCTAATCAGTTTAAGAGTAGTAGACAACACTGGTGAACATGACAACCAGCAAGTTTCTTGCACAAAATTCTGCTTCAGTCTTTTAAAACATTCAAATATTAGCTGTTAACCAACGTGTAGTTCACCCAGGCACTAATGTGAATGGACTAACCTATACTTAACTTTTACAACAATACAAACACAATTATACCCCCAAAATAGAAAATTTAGCTCTAGAAAAACTGGGACAAGGAGCATTGTAAAATGTATGCAGTAACAATACACCTACTTACTTCTCTTATTCTCAACTGCACAAGTGTCACAGTGTTCACTGGGTGCAGGTGCCCAGGCGTTGGAAGCAGGAAGGCTTTAGGGGAGGCCCCTGTGAGAAGCGGCCGGGGCTGCCTGGTGCTGGACACAGCCTGTTCCAGCCAGCTCAACAGACCCACTGCAGGGCACAGCTGAGCCCCTCAGCCAAGATGGTGGTGCTCTGAAAAAGCGTATTTAAGAAAGGGCAAAACCACTGCTCATAGGCATGGCACCCATCCAGCCGCTCTCTCACTCCTCTTTCTCAACAGGATGACAGGGAAAATAAGATGAAGAAGCTCATGGGTCAAGCTAAAGGCAAGGAGATCACTTACACTAACTATCATGGGCAGCATAGACTAGACTTGGGGAAAATTAATTTAATTTATTGCCAATTAAAATGGAGTTGGATAGTGAGAAACAAGAAGAAGTTAAAACAGCACCTTCTCCCCCACCTCCTTTTTCCCAGGCCCAGCCTCGCACCTTCATTTTTGACTCCTCTGCCTCCCCCCTCCCCAGGCAGCACCATGGGTACACGAAATGGGCAGTTACAATCAGTTCATAAAAGTTCCTCTCTACTGCTCCTTCCTCTTTCACACTTTTCCTCTGCCACAGTATGCCTCCTCTCTATCGAACTGCTTCTGGAGAATATCTGCTCCAGCACTTGGAGCATGTCCTCTCCCTCCTTCTCTGATGCAGGATTGTTTCTCACACTTTTTTTCCTCACTCCTTACACTTTCTGTGCAGTGTTTTTGCCTTTCTTAGATATGTTTTCTTAGAGGCAGCACCAGCTTCGTTGATGGGCTCAGCTTCGTCTGCAGTGGATCTGTTGCAGAGATGGCTGGAAATGGCTGTGTCCAGCACAGAGCAGCCCCTGACCTTTTCTTGCACAGACCACCCCTGCAAGCCCCCCTCACTGACAGACCTGGAATTCTACACCCAATGGAGTAAGCAAAGTCTCTGTATTTATCTCAGCCCAGGAGTTTTCTCATTCCTGCTTTTTTCCTATAGTCTCCCCCATCCCACTGAAGGAGGGGGAGCAACTGAGCAGCTGGGTGTGAGTTTGACTGTTAGCTAAGACTAACCCACCACGTAGTGAAAAGCATTTTACTAAGTAAATCTGACATAATCTTAAAAAAAACAAGGAAGCAAACAATAGGTAAGCATTTTAAAAGTATCTTCAGAAATACCTGATCTAGTTAAAATTCACTTGTGACATGGACATAAAAAGAAGACTGTAAAAAACTACAGTAAGATAAATCTATAGAATGACTATAGACCATTTTGTTTTCCTATCAGACATTCATGCAAGGCAAGTTTTGTCATTTCACTTTGCTTTCAGATTCACCAGAAGTTTATAAATTACTCAAGACACAGGAGAACCTTAGCCAAGAAATGAAGAAAACAGGTCTATGTCAGATGAAGTTTAAATTTATTTTCTTCACAGGAACTAAGTAGTATTTCAGTAGAGCTTAAAAAGAAACATCAATAAAGAAAAAGGCAATCACACTTATACCACGAACTGCCTGTCCCTTTTATTGTCAGGATCCAGATAGCCCTCAAAAGAAACAAAAGAATCCTTCTGTCTTGAGATTGTGTGAATGACAAACTTCAGCAAGAAACCACCCTATGAGAGACATGCTAAGGACTGAAGAAAATCCCCCTGCTTCCCCCCTCCCCCCCCCGCCACACCAAGACAAAAATATGTCAAATGCTGAAATGCTTTGCTCAAACTCAGCAGTATTCATTTAGGGGAGAAACATCACTGACCAGTACCTGGAGACTATTGGCCAATTTAGAGAGATTCCTAATCATGAACGTCAAAGTTAAAATTCAAAGTTTCATCCTGAGTAAGAGATGACACATCATTCCACTGCCTCATCAAGTAAGAGATACCCAGAGAGAACGAGGTATGAGTTCACCAGGCAGTCAGTTACTATGTCCAGATCGCATTTTTGTGCCAATGTTTTCCTCACCAGAGTTTCAAGTAGCTTTCTTCCCAAAAGATGGTGTATCAGCAGAGATTTGCTAAGTGACTTTCTGCTTCTGGCATGTCTTTGCATATGATGGTACAAGGAGTGAGTAAGAGGTTTTATGTATGCTCAAATTTCCCCATATGTGGAATTCTCAGTCTTCCAGGTGTACACAAGTAGATAGAGAACAAAACCAAAGCTGGTTATTTGGAAGTGTCCCTTATACATGAAAGTCAGCACGATCCATTTTTATTAAAACTAATTTAAGAATTATTCTCCTGTGTTTCAAGTGATGAATGTAATTTGAAGCATGATTCTATTTAAAATTAAAATATTGATGGCATTCTATTATATCAGTATCAGTCAATTATTCCTTCATATTAATTCAAGAATAATGCATAATATAATTTATTCTTAAGGTCTGAATAATTAAGGAGGACCAGAAATTGAGTAGCATTATTTATTTTATAACAGGAAAACTACACTGCAGTTATTGAATATGAGCAATGTGATTGATCCTATATGAAATAGAATGTTTAATACCTAAAAAAAAAATAGTGTAATCAATTAGCAAGTCACTCACATAATGATTCTTCTCAACATACATCATGTGGCTTACTAAAGCCTGAACCAAAATTTGTTGTAGTCAGAGGAATAAATACAGCTGGTATAGGAAAGACCTCTGATTTTATCCCAAAGATACATTTCACGAAGTCTATCTCTTCTGATACTATAAGGAACAGCTATAGTACATGCATCTGTTTCATTAATTTAATTTATTTCTTGCTAGAAGAAAGTGATTACTGTGGTCAATCTCATAATATTAAACCTCAAGATATTTTGCTCTGGTTTTGTTTGTTTATTTTAACTCATTTTCCCTTGCAGTCACAGCTGCTGCATTCATATGCTTTTAGAGATAATATTCAGGTTACAGTGTTTGTCTTTAAAAAGTAGTATTCTAGCATTCCTGGTTGCATCTCCAAAGTACTTTCAGTTCATAAAAGGCCCACAATCCAGAAGACGAAGAAGTTTGTCTTTGTGTGTGTGTCTGTGTGTTTGTGTTTTTATTACAATTCATTGCAATTAGGTTTTTGTTGGTTTTTTTTTTAATCTTAAGATTTTGGATGTCAAACTGTCGTGGTTTAACCCCAGTTGGCAACTAAGCACCACACAGCCACTCGCTCCCCCTCCCCCTCCCAGGGGGATGGGGGAGAGAATCAGAAAAGCACAAATAAGAAAACTCGTGGGCTGAGATAAGAACAGTATAATAATTAATAATAATAATAATAATAATAATAATAATAATAATAATAATAATGTAATGAAACATAAAAATAATGAGAGAGAGAGAGAGAGGAACAAAACCCAGGGGGAAAAACAAAACAAAACAAAACAAAAAAACAAGTGATGTAACCGCTCACCACCCGCTGACCAATGCCCAGCCAGTCCCCGAGCAGCAACCTCTGTCCCCCGGCCAACTCCCCCAGTTTATATACTGAGCATGACGTCATATGGTATGGAATAGCCCTTTGGCCAGTTTGGGTCAGCTGTCCCAGCTGTGCTCCTCCCACCTTCTTGTGCACCTGGCAGAGCATGGGAAGCTGAAAAGTCCTTGACCAGTGTAAACATTACTTAGCAACAACTAAAACATCAGCATGTTATCAACATTATTCTCATATTAAATGCAAAACACAGCACTGTGTTAGCTACTAGGAAAAAAATTAACTGTATCCCAGCCAAAACCAGGACACAAATGTATACTCTCTGTTTCCACATTACATTATATTTACTCCACCACAAGAGATTCTGAACATAGTGCTCACTGAAGTATTTCTCATGTCATATGTCTAGCAATCAATAAAGCCTTTGACACGGTCCCCCACATCCTTCTCTCTAAATTGGAGAGATAGATTTAGTGGGTGGACTGTTCAGTGGATAAGGAACTGGTTGGATGGTCGCATCCAGAGGGTAGTGGTCAATGGCTCAATGTCCAGATGGAGATCAGTGATGAGTGGTGTCTCTCAGGGGTCCATACTGGGACCGGTGCCGTCCAATATTTTCATCAATGACATTGACAGCGAGATCGAGTGCACCCTCGCAAGTTTGCAGATGACACCAAGCTGAGTGGTGCAGTTGACACGCCAGAAGGATGGGTTGTCATCCAGAGGGACCTGGATAAGCTGGAGAAGTGGGCTCATGTGAACCTCAAGAGGCTCAACAAGGCCAAGTGCAGGGTCCTACACCTGGGTCAGGGCAACCCCTAGTATCAATACAGGCCTGGGGATCACGTGATCGAGAGCAGCCCTGCGGAAAAGGACTTGGGGGTACTGATGGATGAAAAGCTGGACATGAGCCAAAAATGTGCACTCGCAGCCCAGAAGGCCAACCATATCCTGGGCTGCATCAAAAGAAGCGTGGCCAGCAGGTCAAGGGAGGTGATTCTGCCCCTCCGCTCTGCTCTGGTGAGACCTCACCTGGAGTACTGCATCCAGCTCTGGAGCACAGGGAAGACATGGACCTGTTGGAGTGGTTCCAGAGGAGGGCCATGAAAATTATCCGAGGGCTGGAGCACCTCTCTTATGGGGACAAGCTGAGAGAGTTGGGGTTGTTCAGCCTGGAGAAGAGAAGGCTCTGGGGAGACCTTATAGCAGCCTTCCAGTACTTAAAGGGGGCCTATAGGAAAGACGGGGACAGACTTTTTATCAAGGCCTGTTGTGACAGGACAAAGAGCAATGGTTTTAAACTAAGGGAGGGCAGATTTAGACTGGATTTAAGAAAGAAGTTTTTTTACAGTGAGGGTGGTGAAGCACTGGAACAGGTTGCCCAGAGAGGTAGTGGAGGCCCCATCCCTGGAAACATTCAAGGTCAGGTTGGATGGGGCTCTGAGCAACGTGATCTAGTTAAAGATGTCCCTGTTCTTGCAGGGGGGTTGTACTAGATGACCTGTAAAGGTCCCTTCCAATCCAAAGCATTCTATGATTCTATGATTCTATAATAGTGTTCCTGTGTGCTTAAATAAATAAAAAACAATAGAAATTTGAAGAAAAAATATTGTTTATTCAAACCAGACAGAGGAAGGGTATCTTTAGATTTTATAGCAAATGACAAACACCTTTGTGTCTGCTGCTCTTGATTTAAAATTTTTTACATTCATGGCAAAAAGTACTTTCATGTGATACTTTAGAGTTCTCCAGAATTTTACTGACATTGTGGAATTCATGTAGAATTCATCTTACCTAAACTTTAGTTATTAAGAACTAAGGAAATAATCTATGTCATTTGTCTAGGTTACCTTGTACTAAATGGGAAAGATAGGCATGATTTGTTCCTTCAAGGCAATTCTATCCTGAAATACGTGAGATGAATTGTCATCTTGAAGTGACTTTCTATTTCTATCAAATACAATAGGTACATAAACACACTGTGTAGGTAGAATGAATGCCATTTATTTTAAGCCTCAAAAATATCCCTGATTATTTTTCCAGTTCCAAGTTAGTACATTTGCACCACAACTAGTTTTGAGCTAGCTGTTTTCTAGTCACTCCCCAGGTGGTTTTTCCTGGTTTTGTTTGCCAGGTTCTTGGAGCTCTAAGTTGCTTCAGCCACACAGTGACTGGTAATAATAAGGAACTCTCTACTGTCAGATTTGTTTCCAATATAGAAATAACTTGTTGGGATAACTGCCAGCTGACAATTTTTGTTGCTGCTGGAGTGGACTATTTTCAAAAGACAGTATTTACTTAATGAAAAGCAAAAAAAAGAACTGGGATATTTGATCAATTCTCTTTTCAGATTCAGGTGATGAACCAAGTAACCCAACAGAGAAAGTGGCATCTTAAATGACTTCAGAATAGATTTTTTTTATCGTATGTTCTTTTTCTCTCTTAAAGCATACTGCCTAAACATTGTGTTCCTATTTAATTAGAACTGAAGTGATTTAACTGTGACTGCGCTTCTGAGAAACCGTGAATTGTGAATTATCAGTTAAAGGAAAGAGGTACTTGAAAAGTATAAAAGGACAGGAAATCAGTAAAAGAGTCTTGAGAGACAGAATTAACACTTGAGTAGAAACAATACATATGACACCTGAGAGCACTGCCAGACCACAAGGGAAAGCAGGGAACAGAATGCTTACTACCAAGGCCAATGTTATAATAAGATACCTGATTTTCAAGGGAACATTATATCTCTAACTCAAATGCCATCTACTGTTGATTTCATATTAGCTGGAAAAACATGCCTGAGATATAGAAGGAAAATATAGAAACAATTTCTTGCAAGGACTATTCAGTTCAACGGGTCATAAGAAAAAGTCTTATTGAGACAGTGCCATTAGTTCTTCATATTAAGATGAACCATTACTATTGAGTGAAACATTTTACTGTAAACATCCATAATTTTAAAATTGTATTGGAAGCGCAGAAGACAAATTATTTTTATTCCAAAAAGAGGATCAATGCATTTTGAAGCAATATCATTAATTTCACAACATTATTCCAGGTGCTTATTTACCTACAAAAGTTCAATAAAAAAAAAAACCCAAACCCAATATATACTTTAGACAAAATTACTCTACTGAAAATTACTCTACTGAAATCTTAGAAGCATAAAAACATTCAAGCATATGGCTTTTGAAAGACTTGCACAGAAGTGGTTTAATGTGGAAGAATGCAGTATTGTTCATCTGAATAAAGTTTTATAAAAACAAGACTAAGCATCTCAAGTTGTGTTTGGGAGCAACTTTAAAAAAAATGAATCGCTACAAAGTGACATTAAAAAAAAAGTTTTATTTGTTGTAAAGTACAAATGTTGATGTTATAAGGCATAGTAGAACTCTGATGACACAATATTGGTATACAAACACTCCAAACATACTGTGGAATAAATAATAATGACAAATTAAAACAACAACAAAAAAAATTGGTATAACCAAAAGAATCTAGAAGCAGAAGAAGGAAAAATAGGCTGAATAGTATGGTCACAAAGTAGGACAAGAACACTGTAGATGTATGTGTGATGATGTAAAATATCTGAGATGATTGGTATGATATACATGTAAGAATGTCATGCTGAGATTTTGCAGTCTTTGAGGCAGAATAACAGGCTGATGCAAGATCAGAAAATACAACACAAGGAATTTGCAGTAGTAAACCTAACAGGAATTTCAGAAAGTGAAGCGATAAGTAAAGGACTTGACATTCAAAGAGGATGATAGCCATCTTACAACCTCATAAAAGAAAGCCATACTTCAACTAGATTTAGTGATGGATACAAGTGTGTATTTCTGGATGTGTTTTTCTCTATCTGTCCCTGTGGTTCATTTACTACCACAAACGAATTTTCTTTTTCAAACTGTATTTTGATCTTGTCCATGTACTTGAATGCTTTGAATGAAGAAGACTGTAATCTGATGTATTACCTGAATGGGAATAAATTTAAAGTATTTCTTTTATTATTATTTAGGCTGTGAAATCAGCAGTTTCATCATCAGTTCCAGTACTCACAACCTCATAATTACGAATATCTTAACTGTAGACCCACATTTTCATTCATTCTTCAAAAACCTCAGATGCTACTGAAAGAGGGGAACAGGTTTTGGGAGGAGGGACTGCCATATGGAAAGCAAGTACCAGAAAAGAGCAAACATAGAATAAAGCATATGGAAAAATGTCTGTATGGAATAAATCAAGTTAGCCTTATGGAAGTTGTCTTTGGCCTCTCTTGACTTTTATTTATGTCTCTGACTAGCAACAGCCTACATCTTATCCTTTACCAATGCTGAGGAAAGAGAAAAAAAGGAATTAAAATGAAGTTACAGGAAAATAAACAAAATGTGCCTGAATGGAGAATTTTCAATTTCCCGATGAGAGAACCTTCAGATAGAACAGCACAAGAACTTTTGTTCAGGTTATGAATATGATGCTCTTTAAAATGGACGAACTTTTTAAGAACTCTTTAAAATGTATTTCCTGTACAGAAGTATATTCTTTCCACCAGTATCAAGTTAATTTTGTGTTATGTTTTAGTACTTCAAATACAAATAATGAAAAGACAAGGATGATATTTCATAAATTGGGTGCTAGACTGCAATATTTTTTTTTGTAAAATAAAATTCCAACATCAGCTTTCATATCCATAACCATAGTTGTTAAAATAATGGGAAAACCAGATAGTTTATTGAAAATGTTTTCAATGTGGCACCTTGTTTTTGCTGTTATTTTATAAAATGATAGAACACACAAATCAACCTAGCATATTTTCTAGTAACAATGTGGAATATTCTTTTGTAGGTAATCAATGAATACATTATATCTTAGATAGTGTAGGATATGAATAATCTGGAAGATCATGTAGGTATTACTATTTGATGTTGATGGGATATTATCTAATTCTATTGCACTAACAAAAAGAAATATAAGAAAATAAACACCATTTAGAAGCTACATAAGGACAAATTAGAACTGAAATTTTATGGCAAATAAAATCTTATGTGTTAACAGATATGGGTAAAATTACTTCAGTTTTTTCTCTTTTTCTTTTCTTTTCAAAGAAGGGATAGAAGAAAAATGTGGATATTTAGAATGGAATCACAATGACATTTTTAACCACAGAGCTATTTTTCAAACACTTTTTCTGTGTGTAGGGTGAACACACGAAGTTTCAAAATGCACCAGGAAAGACTACATGTCTATCAAGATGGGTGGGTTAAAAATCACATCTAATTGTAGGTGTTTAAATATAAGGTCTTTGCACAAGTAGGTGTTTAAGCTTGTATAGTAGAGCAAATCTGTGTAGGGTTCAGATGAGCAGATTACCATTGAGCACAGGTGATGGAGCAGAGAATATTACTCATCTTATTCTAAGGTAGAAATTTATGTGTGATTGTTATCTCACATAGTTTTCCAGCTTCATTTGAGATATCCAGAATATCTGCTGAGCTTCCACCTGCATTCCAGAAGCGCACAAGACTACCACTGGATCACTGTCATATTTGCCAGCCTTCTGTGGATTTCTTGGATATCTTAAGACATTTCAGACTGCACTAGATATCCGTGTCTAGGAAATCCAATCAAGTATCTCGTTGGATGTTGGCACATGCATTTAGAAATCTCCATTTAAATGCCTTAATATATGAGCTGATTTCCATCCCAATGGACCTGGGATGACACTATTAACTTGGAAATAGGTTGTAATAGGTTGAAATATGTTCTTGGAATAGAAATAGAATTGGCTGATTGCAGACCAAAGGCTGACTCTGCCACACTGCAAAGAAATTTTCTAATCACGACATTATTCCAGGTTGGCAAAAGCGATAAATTTCATACTAGCCAAATGTAGAAGGTACTTTCTCTTGATGATTTTCTAACTGTACAGTTATAGCATAACTGCTATAGCATTGCTACTACCACTTATAATGGCAATCTTTAACACCTACTTACCTCAGGATGAACATGCAAGTTGTTGCAATGTTAGCTGACAGTCTTCTGCCTTAGTTACATTACATTATAAACAGAAGTCAACAACTAAGTGTAAAGAACACAAGTAGTTAAAGCTACAGAGATGAGTTTCTGAAGTAGGTGTATCTTTCCCAAGAAATACTTGCAGAAACATGGATTGAAAATAATTTACCCCCAATGGAACATCAGAAATGCTAACTAGCTTGCAGAACAGTACAATAGGTAGATATTTAAATGTCAGGTTATTTAATTCAGTATTGTAGGCATTATTCTGTATACCAAGACACCCAGGTTGGGTAAAATCACCTTTGAGATCTGAAGCCAAAGGAAAGCAGGGCACACAAAAAGTGTTTTCAATTGGTATAATAAATTTAATAATTGGTGCTAATATTTTTAAGAGTAGAATTTACAATAATGAATTAGATGTCTAAGTCTTTAAAGTGAATAAGCAAATGGAAAAATAGGAAACACTGAAACTAAATAAGACATGCATCTGAAATTCTGACTGTCATGAAGACTTTGGTAGCCCAACACAGACTGAAAAAAGCATCTTTGAGTCATTAGGAACCTACAGGCTTCCTACATTTACATGACTAAGTTGTATCTATAACAATAGATGACTAGCCCAATCTTTTCTTTCAAAAAAGGCAGCAGAAAATATTCTTTGCATAGTGCAAAAGGTTCAACACTCTGTCTAGATGGTGAGAAACCTTAAATCTAGGCATGTCTTGGTTGGAAGGTTTTCAAATCCAAACTTAAGAACCAGGTAACACAGTGAAGGTCCTTTCTTTTATTTTTTCTCCTTCATTTCCAGTAAGACATACATTCTCATCCACGTTCAACAGGAAAATGAGATTTTCATCTTCCTCCTCCTGCCTGTATTCTTTAGGCTGGTGGTAAAATATTCTTCTAATTCCCCCTCCCCTGCCTCCATTTGGTTTGGAAAGAATCCTGGCTTCACATTTTTTCTGGCTAAGTTCTTTTAAGTACTTTTAAGTAAAGGTACCTCTATGTGTGTTATCAAATAAACTTAACAATGCCAAAGCTAATCTTTGAAACGAACCTCAGTACTGCTTGCGATATGCATGTTCTGAAAATATCTAGAGATATGGACCACTTGGTGCATAATTATGTACGGTAGCAATTGTCTTACATAATTTTAGATTTCACCAACATAGGCAACTGTATATACACTAGACTTCATATCCTTATTCAGAGATAAAACTTTAAGGACAAAAATAGACCAGTCTAGGGTACAATTAATCTGATTTAATTTAGAATTCTGTTTTTCAATAAGCTAAATCACTTCCAGAAATGTTATTTTGTTTTTCTCTCACAGACTGTGGTAAAAGCCAAAAGCAAATCAGTGCCTAAAAAATAAACATTTATTGCCACTGTGGATGGTTGAGGGCACTGGAGCACGCTGAGGTTGACCTCATGGAGCCAATACATTTCAATGTGGTCTTGTACAGATAGTTACCCAGTTCTGTTTGAGAAAGCCCAGAGCACATGAGTTACACACCTGGCAGTTATGACGTGATAGCTCTGCCTTTCTAGAGAGAAGGCTAAAGGCCAAACTACATAGACAAAAAAGGAATCTCAGGTAGCACCACATTAAGGCAGCAGAAGCTTGCTGCTGATGACAGGTCACATGAAGACCTCTTTCTCCATATGTGTCCAGTCTACCGCTACTTTTTGAATCCCATATGCCACTGAACAAGAGAGTCATGCTCACATGTTCTGTAATATGTCCAATAACCTCATATGAAAGAACCTTGGTGTTTTTTCTAGTAGGCATTGCATACCTGTATTTTATAAGAAATATTTGGACTGTTCAGTTAATTATGTATCCAAATTCTACTTAAGTTGTGTAAACCTGTTTTATATCTTAATTGAATTTAATTTATTCAGTGTTTATCCAAATGTGGAAATATGAAATACTTATATAATACAGAGCAGCTTTTTAGGTAGAATGAAATTATACAATAGGGCAGATTTTATTGCTGAATACCAAATGCATGCAACAGAAACTATTCTTTGGAACTAAAGTTATATTTTATATTATGTAGGTTGGATTCTGAGGGACTGGTTTTGAATAATTCTTCTATTGGTATGGGGATATGTACTTGACAAAAAATATACAAGAAATTGGCATGCTAAGAAAGAGCATTTGTTTATTGTTCTGTTAGGCATTTCAGGAATTTCTTTACAGTAAAAGAAATATATATGTAAGCTATAAAATGATATTTTCTAATGGATGCCACTGTCCATTACATACTGGCACGTATACCTAAATCTATTATCATAAAAGGAAAAAAAAAACCAGTCACACAAATCAGCTATTCATGCCCTTAACCTTATACCTACTCTGAATTTCCCTAAAGGTATGTTAGTTTATAGATTTACAAGACTAAAAGGCACCACTGTGATCATCTACTTCGATCAGACATAGAAATTGATCATAGTATTATAATGAATTAATTCCTATTTAACTGGATTCTTCTGTTTGTTAGCAGTTCTTTCCCTACTCCTAGGAAAAATAAAATCCAGGAAAGCACAATCAGGAATATAATCTAAAATTTTATCCTAATAATCTTACATAATAAATTGTTTGACGGGAATTGATGTCACTGTTAAGAATACTGAGCATTATCTACACTGCCTAACTTAGACTGCCAGGTTTTTGCCTAAAGTTACATACCTAGAAGCTTTTATATCACATATTCAGTGGGGAGAGACTTGGGTGACTTTAAAGAGGTCCAAAGGGCTATCCTGTCTCCTTTATCTGAATATCTAAACTTAGCTGGCCAGAATCCCTCTATGAAGGCTTTTAATAGCACTATTCTTTTTCCCCTAACTAGTTATGGAATATGAACACTTGGTTTTTTTGACAAAGTTCGTACAATTTTAGGGCAAGCCAGGCATGTAAGCTAGACTGAGTGTATCTTCTATCTCAGGTTTATTCCTTATTGTCTCTGTTTCAGTATCAATTAAATATTCAAGACCTCTGTCATCTCTTTCAGCGTAGCACAACTTTAGTTTCATAGCAGCACGAGTTCCTTAATGCTAGCATTTTAACTGCTTGTTTTTAAGTGTCTAATGTCATGGTTTATCTCTTGTATTGTTGATATTGATCTTGATTACATAGGTCACTGATTTCCAATTAATTACACATCAATAAACTTATAAACTGCTTTGATCTTTATTAGATTTAAACCAGTTGAGGTGACCAGCTTTTACCTGCAACTATATCAATATTAGTTTATCAGTCATTACCCCCATGAAAAACTGCTGAGTATATCCTTGTGCTTCTCAGCCTACAGTCCAGCACAGAACCAGCATATTCAAATATTTCCTAGGGCAACTGAAACTTCCTTAGACTGTTTCTCTATGATAAAATGCATTAGTTCCTTGACACGATTTCTTGGGTTTTAAAGATATTCAACACTGATGTAGTTCAAACACTAGCTTGTTTACTGACAGTTTTTCTGTTTCAAATACCCAAACCATTCAGTTCATCTTAATGCAGTAATACTTGAACTAGATATGGCTCATCTCTTTTTTAATCATGTGTCTCTAGATTGTGACAAAGTAATAACTCATTCCAAAGTAAATTGAGCTCAAGAGTATCTTTCTACAATGTGTGTAGCACAATGAAAGTTAATTTTCCTGTCTCTTCCCTGAACCCTCTCTCAGGTATCAAGAGGTGCTCTTGAAATATGTTAGAGTGTTTCTGAGATGCTTCCACACCTGAATGTAACTTACTGTGTTGGTTATGTCAATACAGCCAATGTGAAATCTGAAATACCCACTACAGAGTTTCCAAGAAGTTTACTTTGTGACATCTTCTGGGAGTGACTGGGATTTCTGATAGTTTGATTATATCTGGGACAATTCCTAAAACTCATTGAAAATTCTTCCAAAAGGGAGTTTTCATTTTTATTTATTTCCTTTTGAGAACAGATAGCAGTGAAATGCTGTGAATTTGTTAATGATCTTTAGAAGTAACAAGTGGGATTCATGAGATTGAGAAGTGAGTCCTGAAAATACTTTATAATAATACAGGCTCTACAGGTTTTTTTTAATTTGGTTTGTTACAGTTCAGCCTCTTTTCTGTTTGTGAGTCTTGTTTTGGACCATTTTTGGACTTGATTTTAATGGTTCTTATGTAAAGATACTGTGCTGGGAACTAGTGATGTCAGCGTAGCCAGCACTCGAGTTCTCCCATGACTCTAGAAACTAACAACTTGAATTCAGACTCCTAAACTGAATGGGATTGGTTTTCAAAGGTTTTGAACACATACTGTTTCCATAATAAAAAATAGGAACTGTAGATCATCAACATTGCTGTTTAGAAGCAAAATTCTCTAATCTTTGCTATATGCATCTTTACTTCCTACCGTTCAGCCCTGTCCTTATTCATGTTAATATTGTTTCTTCCAGTTTCCTCTGTAGCAGACAAAATTAGAAACAGTTTAGATTCGCAATATGTTAAGTCATATCTTGATGTGTTTTGCTTAGTTTTCTGTTAATGTACATCTACAGTAAGCTGTTGTTTTGGGGACAGCTAGATGTATAGAACTCAAACAATAGAAAGACAGCAGAAGCATAATGATATTTTTTTATTCCAACTTTTTGGCATTCTGTTATTCTGTACATTTGGGATAAATCAGAGAATAAATAAAGAGTTTCATGGGGAATGTGAAGATTGATCACATAGCCAGCCCTGAAGAGACTCCATTCAATATCCAGAAAGGTCTTTAATGACAGTGCAAGAAAAGTCTGTTTTGTTTCACCAGTTGAAATCTGCTGTAACGCCAGAACCCAAGACTTTGTTAAACATCAGAAAGGCAGATTAAATAAGCTATATGTCCTCTGCCAATACTTTCTATAGTAGCAGCAGAGGAATGGAAAGAAAATATTAACTGAAATCTAAAGCCAAGGATAGCTGCTGAGAAACAAATTAAGCAGTGTTTTAATTGATTTTAGTAATCATCTTCCTGATTACTTAAGCCACTTGATTATTTTATCAAACTTGTACTTGGAGGCAGGTGAGGCTGCAGAATGCTTTTTATGACCTCATAATTAAGAATTCTTTGCTGCATTTCTCTTAAGCACTATATGATTCCTTTATGAGGGTAAGCAGCCTCTTGTAGTTGATCTATTAAACATGACAATATTTTGAAATAAAATTAACTCTCACACATCCCCAAAAAACCCCACACAAACCAAAATAACCACGAACAAAACAACCCACAAAAAAAAGAGAGGAAGCTGTGGCTCAGGTTAGATATAGGAATTTACTTCATTCTTTATGATACTTTGATACTTGCATTGTCCACAGGTTGTTTATCTTCTACAGCAAACAGAGAAATTTAAGTTTGTATAACAGGCCCATCTGTTGAGGTTACTGTGCTCCACTGTCATTCACTTCTGATGATGGCAACAGAAAAACATGCAGTCTTTTTGGACATGTGTTTCCATCGTTCAGATACTAACTCCCAAGTCATAGTGGGTTTGGTCCCCTTTTTCCATTTCTCAATGCTTTGATGGAAAGATTGTGTCTCTGCTCTGCTGCTACTAAGCTGCGTCACTATGATGACGTATTCTAGTACGATGTGGCCATTATTTCACAGATGATATGAAGTTATGCAAAAAACTCCTTCAGCAACTCTTGTGGCAACCCTAAGCATAAAACTTGAGATGAAGGAAATCTCCACCTTCATTGTATGACCGAAAGGCCACCGAATAGCATAAACTGTAGATACATCGTGACATCAGCCAGCTTCCACTTTCATTCTATACCCAAATGCACATGTAGCTTAAAATAAAAAAAAAAAATCAATATCAGCTGCTTTTTTTATTTTCCTGCTTTACTTCATCAGCTGATTCTCATTCCAATCCAGTAACTGCTACTTCCAAGTATGCTTATAACACTTCCATTTTCTTTCTTAAATTGGTATAGAATTTAATGTTTTCAAAAACAGCAAAAAGAAGGTTTGGTGATCAGTAAATTAGATGTGAGATCACTTGGTTTTGGCAATGGTTAATACAGACCAGAAAACAGTCTACATACAATTGTCAGTTTTCAGCAGTGGATATTTCTCAAGTGGCTTCACTTCCTTTTGGGTGGATAAGATAAACCAAACCAACAGCAAAGCCTTGGAAACATCATGCCATGTAGCCTTTTGCTACAGCCTGTTTTAGCAATGGCTTTTCTATATTACAGATTTTTAATACCCGTATTATGGAGATGCAGGAATTTTGTAACTAGTGTCAAATTCCAATACTTTTATTCACTGTGATTAATGACTTTTTCGCAAAAATTTACAAGTATATTCTATTAGTTTTTCTTTAATCTACCCTCAGTGAAAAAAAAAGGACATTCTGGTTTAGAGAACTGTATTTCATGGTCTAGAGAATTGTTTTCAGAAGCTCCAGTTAGATAATAGTGAATTATAAGTGTGGTTTCATAGCTTTGGATTTTCAGAATCTTATCTATATTTCTAGTGAATAAATAGGTGTCAATAGTTTTACTCTCAATCCTCCAATAATATTATGTATATATAATATATCATATCATATCATATCAATACATATATATGTGTGTGTTCGTGGGAGTGTTGTAATAAGTAATGTCCAATACAGAATTATATTATAATAGCTTTTTACAAAGTGCTGAACATTGTCAGTTTCCCTGTTTTTAAAAGAACTGCCTCCAACATCACTTAATACTTTGGATTAAAGATAAATAATTATGCATTTTACGCTGGAATTCCTTTACATAGTTAAAAAGTTTCTTTACATATTTAATTCTAGTATAATTATACCAGAAATAGTGTGCCCAGCAGGAGTAGGGAAGTGATTGTCCCCCTGTGCTCGGCACTGGTGAGGCCACACGTAGAATACTGTGTTCAGTTTTGGGCCCCTCACTACAGAAAGACATTGAGGTGCTGGAGCGTGTCCAAAGAAGGGCAATGAAGCTGGTGAAGGGTCTAGAGCACAAGTCTTATGAGGAGCGGCTGAGGGAACTGGGGTTTTTAGTCTGGAGAAAAGGAGGCTGAGGGGAGACCTTATTGCTCTCTACAACTACCTGAAAGGAGGTTGTAGAGAGGTGGGTGTCTGGCTCTTCTCCCAGGTAACAAGTGAAGGACAAGAGAAAATGGTCTCAAGTTGCGCCAGGGGAGGTTTAGACTGGATATTAGGAAAAATTTCTTCACCAAAAGGGTTATCAGGCATTGCAACAGGCTACCCAGGGAAGTTGAGTCACCACCCCTGGAGGCATTTAAAAGACACGTAGATGTGGCACTTAGGAACATGGTTTATTGATGGACTTGGTAGTGTTAGGGTTATGGTTGGACTCGGTGATCTTAAGGGTCTTTTCCAACCTAAATGATTCTATGATTCTTTAATTTATTCTCAGAAAATATGCTGACTTTGTCATCACTTTTTTACCTTTGAAACCTGGAAAACCCTACCCTACTCATTACATAAACCACACTTTCATGAACTACTAGAAACACTCCAAAAAAAAGGTGTTTTGCTTTGGAAAAGTTCTGAACACTTCATAGGACTTGTCTTTACCAGGCATACCACTCAAAAAAAAGAGATTTGAGATTTTAAGAGCAATCAATACTTTAAGAGCAACCAATCCTCGGGACACTGAAACAAAACAGTTTTTTTTTTAAATTATTGACAGACTTAATATTCAGTATCTCACTGCCATATTAACAGTAAAAGATCTCTTGCTAACAGCACTCCCCAACATTTCCTGACTACATATTCCTCTTCGGGTTAAGTAAGTCCTGTAGAAAAACTTAGCAAAGTGATTGAACACAGGAAGAAGAAATTTCCCAAATATCTTTCTCACTATTGGTCTGTAATGCATTATTAGAAATGTTCGATAACTGATTTATTATTTCTAATAATAACTTTCACAGTATTTCCATTTTATATTAGGCATTTTTTTCTATTTAATTTTTCTATAGATGACAATTGTTTTTCTCATCATCAACCTGTGATATCATACAGCATTCTGAAAAGTCACATAAATAACAATAAAAACATAGTAAATCATCTATCTGCAGGATTGTAGAAAGAAGGCCACATCAAATTGAAATATTAAGTAATAATAGAAGAAAAGAATGACTACTCTGTCCTTAATCTGCTGTGACAGCTGACAGTTTCTTTATGTTCACAAAGGTTGTCAAAGAAGGTAGCAGCAGCAACAGACTGATACCTGTCTCAGCTACACTTCAGAGAAAAGATCAGTGCTTTTGTGGAATGATGAGAGCTACGTGGATGAGAGAGAATGGAGTGACTTCAACAGTGTAAATCACATGAAGTGTCACAACAATGTGACTGTGATCCATCATGAATTTGGTTTTCTTTTTATGTTAACCAGCTCAAAATATGAGAGCAATTTTAAAGCCCACATAAGGACAAACAGCTTCCACTGTTATGAGTGAATGAGGTGAATGAGTTTTACTAATTCACTAACCACTTGTTCTCCATTCACTGTAAACACTATGTATCTCCTGAAATGCAGTTTGAATTTGTTAGAGCTGCAGAAAAAACACTAGACGTGACATGAGAAATTGCTGGACATGACAAGTAACAGCATGAGGATCTGAGAGATTGCACAGGTGGCTAAGGGAGAAGCATATGATAAACAGCCAAATATCACAGAGAGCTGAAGGGGAGCACTGGGACCTTCAGGGCAGCAGAGTCCTGCAAGACCAGCAGTGCCTTTGTAAACCCCTCTGTGACATCATGAGAGGCAGAGATGATCCAGATCATGGTATATCAGAACTACCAAGACTGGGTACAGATGAAGCAAAATTGAGACCAAGGGGGAAAATGCAATTAGGGGCAGGTTGTTTGGAGGAGACTTGAAAGGAGAAAGGGAGGTACAAGGGCAACAAAAAGGATGGTCAAGAAACAAGATAAGAGGATAGGATATACAAGTTGGGTGACTGGAATGGTTTTTTTACCTTCCTGGGCAGCCCTGTGCTTAATCACTGCAAGCTGCAGTCTAAATAAATGATAAACCTAATCTCTTGTTCTTGTCATACTCCAGGTGTCAAGCCTACTTCCAGGATCAGGAGAGGGATTAATGGGGTGCTTTGTGTGGCTACAGGAGGGTACTTAGATGACTGGATCCAATGGTCAAATCGGGTGCTGGTATCATGATGATAGTGCCTGTTCCAGATCTGAGAGCATCAGCAGCTACCTGCCACTTCCTACCAGAATTTACCTATTGAAGTGTTAGGGAAAAAAATCCTGTAAGCTTTGCTTGTTATCTGGCATGCTTTCCAATTTGCAGTTACCTAAATTATTTAGAACTATTCAGCATATTTCCAAGATAAATTTTCCCCTTTCAGAAAGCACAGCAGAGAACAAAAAGCTACCTCAAATGTTCATGGTGTGGTCTGGTGCTTTTGAAGCAGGTGAATGCTGTTATCTTTTTGTAATTTTCAGCTGCATAATACAAAATCAACAGTGTCAAATAGTTCTGTATGACAAGACTAATTGTCACTATTTTGGTAAAGCAAAAATGTATGGTGCTTATTTGCAGAGTAGATGGGAATTAAAGAAAGCTGGAAGTATTGTGTACCTTTTTTCTATGCTACCAATGGACAGCTATGACTGAGATACTAATAGAGTTATTTCTTCTTGGCTTTATTCAGAGAAAGCTAATAAAGGTATTATTTCCAAACTTAGTGTAATTCCACAATTAATATTAAATAATTAAGCAGTATTCATTGGTTTATCGTGATTCACTAGTCCTTATATGCCACACAGTAATTTCAAGTGGGCAGCAAATGATACTTGCCATCTTAAGAGATTAAAATTTCTACCCCACTGCCTCTCAAAATCCACCAATTCATTTTGACAAATCAGTTTCATTCATATTAAACCAGTAACAATATCAAGCACCTTGACTGAGATCTCACCTCAATTAGATAATTTTCTAACAATGTTTTCAAACAACATACTGATGACTGACATGTGAAATCTTTTTTCATATTTATGTACATGAAACATTAGAAATTACTCATTAGGGATAAAAAAAAAATCACAAACTCGAGTGCCATCAAGCACTCAGGTATTTAGTTTGTGTTTGACTTTGCTTTGGTATTCTCTCTTTTGGATGGAACATACTGCAAAAGATCCATCATTTTCTTCAAGATTCAGGGTTTCCTCTTTCTCCTCATCTTGCCTTCACTAAAAAGTCTATCAACCTAACTGTTGCATATATAGTAAATGATCTTCTAGGAGTGTGATGCATTTGTTCATTAGACAAAAATAACTATAGACTTTAGAAAGCTTAAATGTGCAGATGTGATGATGTGACAGTTTTAATATTGCTCCTCATATTTTACAGGTTTCCCATGACATATATTTGTAACTTTCTTGTGAAGTCCTCAAGGATACTGAGGATTCAGTGGCAAAAACCTTCAGCATATCAGAAGAAACTCTCCAAAGATTTATGTGTTAGCAACTTCCAGTAATAACATCATTCCGATTATTTCCCACAATGTTTAACCATGAAAATCAAAATCTATTTTAGTATATCTTACCAGGATTGAACTGTAAGAAATTGGAAAAGAACAACTAGCTCCTAAATTTATTTAAAACTTCAGTGTAAGACACATGATAGCAAGAAGGAGAGAAGGTATGGAGATAAAAACATACAATACTGATCTGCACAATGGCATATGAATATAGCTTAACCATCAGCATAGTCATCACAACAATGATGAAGTGGCCTGAGCAGCTGCTGAAGGCTTCTGGTAGCTTGCTGGTGGTGGCAAAAATATACTTGTGAGCCTCCACTGAGCCCTGAAGTCAGAAAAAGACAGCACAAAAAACCTAAACACATTAATTTGCCTGTTTGGAAGATAAGGTGATAGAAACTAGTGCAATGGAACAAATGGACCTATCTATCAACTTTTTAAAGTGAGTAAGAGATCATAGCAGCTACTGAAGTAGTTTATATTTGATGTGATGGAAGAGGAGGGGCTGGCAAAATGACAGTGGGATGCAGGGTAATGATATATATTTTGAGGGTTATAAAACTTCAGTTGTGCTTACCACAGACCTTAAATGCTAGCCTGAACTCTGGATTTCACTCAAAATTCACACTATATTCAGACCGTAAAAAACTCAGCCACAGGTTATTATACTCATTTAACCCATATCCTGAAATCCTAGAAGTAGACCCAAGAAATACAGCTTTCTGGAGTAGTCTGACTGACCTGCATGATCCAATATAATTTAAGGAAATCTTAGCCTTCTCCTCGAGCTTTTAATTTCCAATGCTTTCTCAAAAGGAGTTCTCTCACACCCTCTTCCATTGCTTACTCCTTCAACCACCCACAACAAGAGCAGAACAAAATCCCCAGATCACACACATATATGTCCTTATTTCATACTTAATTCCATGTGCCAAATGCTTTAACGGATTCTCTGATGCTGAAATCAAGCAAATCAAACAGTAGACAGGAATTTCAAATAATTACAGCTAGGAAACCTCACCCTCTAACCTCCAAATCCTGATTTAAAAGTGACGTACACAGTATTCTCAAAAGACAAGCCTGTGAACTAAATTATAGTTCTACTTTGTACTAAAAATTGCAGACTCAGTAGAGACACCAGTTTGATAGCATACTGATTTTGCCTAGCCTTCATCCTCCTCTTCACTACACCAAAAGTAATAATTAACTGCCACACTCTTTCCTGTAGGAGCTAGGAATCTCACCCACATCTCCCTTAGCTCCACCAGTGCAAGATGCCTTTTCTTCAAATTGTCTAAATGATTAACATAATGAAGTTAAACCCAGAGCAATTGCTCTTACCTAGTATTTAGCTTGAAGGCTTCTGTTTCTATTTTAAACCTGAAGAAGGGCTTGCAAGCCCAAAAGCTTTTCATCTTTTTTTCCCAGCTATATTTAGTCTAATAAAAAAACATTACACATCTCTAAAAATCCTTCCTCATTAGCTAATAGGAACACTTTCAGTTCTAATTTAGAATTAACCACAATTTAAAAAACAATGCAAAACCCAAAAATTAATAGCTGACCCCATCTGTTGCTTTTTCGCTTAAATACACACCAGCAACGATCAAATGCAAGGTGGACATAAAAAAAATTGTCTTCAGTATCATATTTTGTATCTAAGAGTTCTCTGTAGCTCTAGAGTAGCGTTAGAGCCACTGATGACATTTCAGTTCATTGTTACAGCTGAGAGTTAGTTCTGTGTTTGCTTTCAGGAGTTCAGACTTCATTCTGGCAACCTGAAATTACATGTGTTCTTAAGACTGAAGTGCCTCTAGAGGGCATGAGTTTAAGGTTAGATCCACCATTTAACACTGTAAAAAAAGTACATGGC
This sequence comes from Mycteria americana, assembly GCF_035582795.1. Classification (NCBI taxonomy): domain Eukaryota; kingdom Metazoa; phylum Chordata; class Aves; order Ciconiiformes; family Ciconiidae; genus Mycteria; species Mycteria americana. The sequence goes on along the minus strand of NC_134365.1, from coordinate 171,487,868 downwards.
CTACAGGAAACACAAATTTTATTTATGACTTCATTGCCTAATATAGTAATAAGTATTTCACAGTAACTATGAGGAATACAGGATAGGACAAAACAAGAAAGAGACCAGTGTGATATTTTACGTGTGTTTGTGCATGCTTGATAGCTATATGAACTTAATATATTTACCATATATCACTTTGAAATAGAAAAATATGAAACAATTTTCCGTAATTTATAAAGTAACAGCAAGCATCAGAGAATATTTGGGAAGAAATACCAAAATGTGGGATCCTGAAAATAAACTGAATAAACAAATAAATTAAAATTAAGAGAGGAAGGCTATAATTATTCTATGTTAGAAGTGCGAATCAGTTTGAAATTAAACCACTTAAAATTCAGCTGTCAGCATGTTGGTATAAATTCAGTTACTTAAATGGCAAACCTAGTGCCATTTGCAATGTCCCAGGGCCTTCTACATCATCTTCACCTGCCACCCCAAAAAGGCAGAGGTCTTTTACCAGCCTTGAGTCACTTCTGTTTGTCTGTGTAGGTGCCAGCAGATAGGACGCAGAGTCAAAAGAAGACTTGTGCTCTCTTTAGCAGCATCTGCAGGACAGATAGGGTATCCTAAAGTAGCTTCAACTACTCTGGTGACCTATGTGTTAGCTACTAAATTGAGCCTGCTGTACTTAGAGGTGAGTTTAACATCTAATGTGGAGGTTGTTTTTCTGGTCAGCTTAGAGTGTGTAGCCTAATGAGACTTAGGTGACCATCTCCTCTGTGTGGCCAAGAGCTGGAGCTCTCACCAGCCTCTACCAGCTGAACAGGCAAGATCTTCAGTAATTAAACTGGAAAACTGAAAGCCTGATCACTTGTAGATGCCTATACTTAGACATATGAATGAAGCCATCACAGCCTGGAACAGAATCTTTCCCTACCAGACTCACCTAGTAAAACCTGAGGACACTGATGCAATTGCTGTTCAGTGAACTACTTAACACATTCCCATGAGGACTTCTCAATAACATTTAATACTGTTTCTCCCTCTGCTAGACTTTTCAAGTCAAGCTTTGCAAATGTTTCAATTTTAGGCAGTTTATGAAAAAGTGTTTGTTTTCTGTGGGTGATATCAAATTCCACAGTATGTGTAAATCCAGTGAGTGATATTGTGAGGATATATTGCAATTACTGTGCTAGCTAGAAGAAAACAGCTTACTCTGTGGTTTGTATGGATCTAATTCTTATTTATATCAGATCAAAATTATAACAGTCCTTCTATCTCCAAACCTGGACTTTGCTAGGAGAGAATCATGCCAAATGGTAATATGCGAAACAACACCAGATGAAACAGCTATGAGTCCAACATTTTCTCTGGCTAAAGAGATTTGAGAACAGGTCTCATGAAAATCTCTTTTTTTTAGGGAAGAATTTGCAATCATTACAAACACAAGCTCTTTGCTGAGATAACGGGCCATCACGATGGTGTTCACATTCATGCATTAGTAGTATCCTGAGGCATATTTATTTAGCAGAAAGTAGGTTAGGTTCAGACTTGCATGATCTCTAGCTGAAATTAAAAATGGTATAGATACAGCATTCCAGAAATAACAACTAAATCCATTTTACCTTTAGGAAAACTGTTCCATAGGAGCTTCCTACCCTATTTTTTGAGACCTTTTGTATCAAAGAAGCTAATTTTATCTTATTTCTTTATTGACAGGTACGCTTCACACACACACACTCCGCCACCCTCTAATAAAAATAAGGGCTTTTGGCATGGAGATCACCGGCATTTCGCGCCTCACTTTCGCACCTTTTGCACTCTGCTGTGCCCCAGGCACGTACCCACCTCGGCAGGGCCAGCAGGAGAGGCGGGACCGCTTGGTCACCAAACAGGGCCCACAGCCAATGAGGCGCCTTGGCTCAGAGAAGCTTCTAGATCATGACCAGTTACGACTGCAGCTCCGATCCGACCCAGGGTATAAATGGGGCGCCGCCAGACACCCCCTTTGTGTGGTCTTCTCAGAGCAGCGGGCCTGTGTTTGGGTTGGATCTCCCCTTGGGTTGGGACGCCGCCTGAGGAAACTTCCCGGGACCGAGTGCCCTCACCTCCTGTGGTGAGTGATTCCTTCTGGATGTATCCTTGCGTGAGACCTCACCGCCCCACGGGTGAGCGATTATATCTTCTGGGTACCCATGAGGGAGAGAGAGTTTCCCCTTTGTGAGGGAGTGTGTGCGCACTTTGGATCATCATTCTTGTGTGTACTGACATGTAGTAACAATACCCCGACTGGCACCTCCAACCTGTTATGTGTTAAATGTTATAGGAGTGTTGATTGGTTTCGGTTTATCCCTGTTTCTCATTGGTTTCTGTTGTGTGGTTTTGGCTGTTTTGTGAAATAAAGTTGTTTGAGCTTGTCCTTCGTTTGAGTTAGTTTTAGTGTACCTCTGTGACACAGTCTCCAAGTTGCCAATGGGTGTTATGTTTAAAAAAAAACACTTGGGAACTGCTTGCTTAATATATATTATATATTTATGTATATACATATATATATAAAAAATATAATATATAATAAGGTTAATATCTGAAAAAGGGAAAATGACAACTTGCATTTTGGAACATTCCTATTTTTATACATAGCTAGAAGTGGGTAGCACAATTTAATTCCTAGTATTAGTAGGATTTAGCCATGCATGTAAAGGACAAAATCCTAATTAGATATTTATTTATGTACATTATTCTTAGTTTTTTGCTGATTTGAGTAGCCCTGTGAGAAGAACATCTGCTTTTTTATGAGGTTCCTAATTTGAGTGGTTTCTTACCCAGTGAACACAAAACTCGTAATATTAGAGGACAGGTCTCTCAATATGGTTAAAAAGAAGCCATTCCATACATGTTTTAAGCAGCTTTCCTGTTTAAGTGAACTAGGAGGCAGTCACTATTAGCTTCAACTAGCATGTAACAAAACCTTCAGGCTAAAACCTTTATACTAGATATATCAGGTAAGGCTGTTTTAATTTAAGCACACAGTGTATTCTGTGTGCTCATTCATTCTAGTCTATAAGACAACAAAAGAATAAATTTTGACTTCCGCATTGAAGCCACACAATACCTCCCTCAAGACATATGCAAACTTTTTTCAGGCTAAGAACTGAACAACTAATTGACTTAATTGTAATGCAGCACCGTTGTACACAGACAATGCAACTGCCACCTAGACTCACACAGAGACATCCTCCAATGTAAGGTATATTTTTGGGGGGAATAGCTGTAAGTGGTGTATAATTTGCAAAGAAGTGGGTGGAATCATAAAGTAACAGAGTAATTCAGGTTGGAAGGGGTGTCTGGAGGTCATAGATTCTAACATCCTCCTCAAATCTGGTCAAATTAGACTAAGGTGTTCAGGGTGGAGCTTTTAATATCTCCAGTCATGGAATTTCCACAGCTTCTCTGGGCATCTCGTTCCTGGACTTGATCACCCAAGTGACAAAGTATTTTCTTATATGTAGTCAGATTGTTAAGTGTTCCAGCTTGTGTCCTATCACTGAGTCTTTGAGAGGAGTCCCACTTTGCTTTCTTTACACCCTCATATTACGTAACTGCAGACAGCAATGAGACCTCCCATTAACTTTCTCTTCTCCAGCCTGCACAAACCCAGTTACCTTAGCATCTCCTTATATGGCCCCTGATGATTTAGGTGGTCTCTGCTGGACTCACTGCAGTGTGTCCTTGTCTTCCGTGTACTAGGAAACCCAGTCCTGAACACAGTACTCCATTTGTGGACTCAGTGCTGAACAGAGAGGAAGGCTCATTTTTCTTGACCTGCTGGCTATACTCTTGCTAATGCAACCCAGCACGCTGTTTGCCTTTGCTGCAAGGGCACATTGTGAGCAGCAAGAGTTAATAGTCTGAGGACTGGTAAAACCTTAGCAATCTCTCAGAAGCATCCCACATCTCAGCATCCACCAAACAGCAAAACTTCTAGGACATCAAGTCAGGTTAGCAGACGGTTGCTCCCATTCTCTGCAGGACATAGTCTCCAGTCACTATAATCTGCCACCATGTTTGGTGCAGACACTTGTTTCAGCCTCAGCTGACACTGGTGCTTCCATTCCAGGAGCTGTTCCTCCTCACCTGTTGCTAGGGCAATATATCTCTTCTGAAGCTGCAGATATGCAGGTGGAGAATAAGTCCTCTCTGCTGCCAGAAAGTACATACTTCCTGCCTTCCTTGTCATTGTCCCTACTGCTCCCTTCAGTGTGGTCTCTGCCTGTGGCTTATTCCTCACAGCACAGGGCTCAGGCTTTTGTCTCTGCAGGGTCTCTGCACAGACATTGTTGATTTATGTATGTTGCGATTTAGCTCTGGTAGGCAGCTAAGCCCCACACAGCCACTTGCTCAATTCTCCCGAAGAAGGACTAGGAAGATAATAGGAGAGTCAAACGCAAGAAAAACTCATCTGTTGAGGTAAAGACAGTTTAACAGGTAAAGCAAAAGCTGCATGTGCCAGCAAAGGAATTCATTCACTACTTCCCATCGGCAGGCAGGTGTTCAGCCATCTCCAGGAAAGCAGGGCTCCCTCACGCGTAACAGTTACTTGGGAAGACAAGCGCCATAACCCCGAACATCCCTCCCCCCTTCCTTCTTCTTCCCCCAGCTTTATATGCTGAGCATGATGCCATATGGTATGGGATATCCCTTAGGTCAGTTGAGATCAGCTGTCCCAGCTGCGTGCCCTCCCAACTTCCTGCGCACCCCCAGCCTACTCACTGGTGGGGCGGTGTGAGAAGCAGAAAAGGCCTTGACTCTGTGTAAGCACTGCTCAGCAATAACTAAAACATCCCTGTGTTATCAATCAGCATTGTTTTGGTCACAGATCCAAAACATAGCACCATACAAGCTACTATGAAGGAAATTAACTCTATCCCAGCCAAAACAAGTACAATGTGATTCTATGAGTCTGTCATCACCTGTTCCCCTTTCACTCATGTTACAAATGAGAGAGTTTAGCTATCTGTTAGATGGGAAACTGTTGACATTGTCATTGTTATCTCTGCAATAATAAGCAAGGATAAAGAAGACAATGCATATTCTAGAAATATAAACATTTATGTCCCTTCAGCAAATGGAGGTGATTAGTTAACCCTTGGAAAAATAGATGCAAAATCATTTAAGGCATTACAAAGGCAGTAGAAATGGCAGACAGTCAAGAATGGTTTAGCTGGCCATAAATTAGAGTACTAATCCCAGACGGAAGAAAAGGAGGAGACAGAAAAATCATAACTGTGAAGAGCTCTCCCTATTTCAATAACATTAAGCGCTTCTCTAATGAATACAGTTGGCAAGGGAAGTATTTAGCAATGTATAGTACTACTTAAGACGTATTAGGCACTTGCATTTCCTTATGATTATTCCTCTGAGATATTTTGAAGGACAAATGGTCTCTTGTGGCAGGGTAGAAAGAATGTTTTTGTATATTTTTTCTTTATGAATGTGGCAGAAGTAGCAAAATCTTCCTATGTAGATGTAGATCAGTTGTAAGAGAAACAAAGTTTACAACTTGCAAAGCTGATCTGTCTTTAGAAGACAGAACAGAAGAAGGACATAGAAATCTGTAGTAGGGCTAAATTCTGCATTAGTGAGGGAACACAAACAGAATCTGGTGGGTCCCTTGTATATCTACCACCAAATAATGCATTTTTGTCCTGTACTCCTCTGCAGTTCTTGCAGTTACACAGTGGTTAACTTCTGTTCTAACAGGATCATTACGGAAATAAAACTTGGGCCTTTTCAAAGACCTTCTAGCGTGAAAGCAAGTTATGATCATATTGTACTACCCACTGCCACTGAAGTACTCAAAAAACTATCTTTTCTCTCTGTTATGTGTAAGGACAGGTGAGACTCCTACAGTGAATAATTCCTAATGAGACAGGAGGGCATTCTGTCACCATAGTTTGCACAACCTTTCTAGATTTTAGGTGAGGATCACCACTTCTACTTCAGTGTCACCACACTGCCTTACCCAAATCCACACTCAGGAGTGATGAGTGGATTGCAGGCTCTGCACCCTAAAGAAAAGCGAGCCTGCTCTGTATTACAATAGGCAGTTTTATTATCAGTGCATTCATATGCATCTGCAGCAATGCAAATTAAGTAAAAAAAAAAGACCACTGTATCTTGCCTTCTCTCTAAAATCTAGGACAGAGAATGTTATGAGCTGACAATAAAGCTATAGGGGCCTTTCTTTAGAAAGCATCCAGTCTTACTGAAAGGGAGAGAGAATTCACCAAAACACTAGGCACTAGATAATTCACCTGATAGTTAAAAAACCCTTCTCCTTATTCCCTGTCTGAATACCTCTCCTTCTTTTTTCCAGCATTGTGTATCATTAGGTCCTGCCTTTTAGACATGGATTACAAAAGCTTACCGAGATTATATTAAAGGAATCGTCAAGGGACCATCTGAAGAAGGGGTTGGAGTGTGAGCAGAAAGGTTTTCAACGGAATCTAAAGAAAGCAAAAAGCAGTGAGAGTTTTTAAATCACATATACATACAAACACCTTGTTGGAACAAGCATGTTAGATTAATACTCTATATTCAATAAATCTAGGCTGTCTCTGCTGATAAATTTAACTCACAACAGTGTTTTAAGAGACAAGGTTCATCCTGGAATGTCTGAATACAGATGTGCAGAAATACAGGATTCTGTATTTATGGCATTGGAAAAACACATGAATACCTGCAGACAACAACAACTGCTAACAGATGAAACCTAGCTCATACAGATAGAATTGTCAAATGAAATCTCAGTTTTGTTTTGTCTTGTTTTGTTTTATCTTAATGGGGATTTCATTTTATTTATTTATTTAACATATTGTTTATTAATGTGGTCAGTTTTAATGACCATCAAGAATGCTGCCAAACTGCTTGTGTGACAGGGTCCTTTGGAGATATTAAATATACAGTCCTGAGGAATTTACGGGGTATACATTGTTGCTCTCTTTCTTTGTTAGTATGTTGAAAAACAATGTTGAGCTACTGAACAGTCATAATTTTTTATTCCATACAATCACTAGTTCTGAAAATTTAGATTTTAAAAGATTTTTCTTGGATTTATAGTCTGAATAAAAAAGAAGAAAAAACTTTTTTTTCTTTGTTTCTTGAATATTCTTCCAGCATAACTTTTGCGCTCAGGTCAAGCTGTCTAGAAAGACTCCTTACTGTTGTTGAACTTGCAAGTGTGATGTTGTAAAGGAGGAAGCTTCTGCTGCTTTTTCTTCCAACAGTGTCCTTGAACTTCTTGCCATGTTTATCATACATGTCAGTCAGGTTCACTAGACACCCTCCCAAAATACTTCTCAATCTTGCTTGTAGGGAGTCCCAACAATACTGTGAGAAGGTGATCTAACCTCGGAGAGCCATCAAAATGAAGTTTGGCTGCCAGTCAAGCAAGCATTTAAAAAGAAATACAACCGCAAAGGCCCAAAAACATTTTAAAAAAGTGATTGCAAAATAAAATCTCTCCAGCAGATGGAAAAGTGGGACCACCTGGCAATAGGCCAGAAATAATTTTCGTTTTGCAGTTAAGTTTTTTTTGGATGCATGCCACCAAACCAAATCCAGCATCTGCTTCTGCGGCTGCTGCAGAGGGCAACAATATTTCCTTAGGCTAAAATTTGCACAACAACAAATATCAGAGTAACTCGATTGATGAGTGATCAGTAAGGGACAGGAGACTTCCTAATTCTCACCCTTGTGATCTGTGAATTGAAATACAGATAGTGAATTTAAAGAGACCTGATTTAAAGCAAATCGCATTAGCAATAGAAGCTAGTTTTACATTCTCAAAGAATATTGTCCCATTTTAATTCTGATATACACAGATGTATATGTGCAAAGTACTTAGCATATGAATGGAAAAGAAAAGCCATCTTTCATAAGCCATTCCATGTCCCATAGAATCCCGTTTAACTCTGGGTTTAACATATAGCTCAGCACCCTAGAAATCAAAGCTGTGACTGCGACATGATTCGTTTGATCTTCTCTATTGGTTTGATAAAGCTGATAAGCTGTTGCTTTCTGTAAACTGATTCAAGAATCCTTAAACTAACTATACTATAAAGAGGATCAGTGTGAAGGATGGAGAGCGACAAGATACTTACTGTGTAGATAGGACAACTTAGTGATAAATGGGATAATAGGGAATTAATAGCTGCTGCATCTCTATTAGCAAAATTCTCCTTCCTTCCTTGTTACACTCAAAATCTTGTTAGGAGTAAAAAGGAACACGCCTTATATGTGGAACCAATAATTTTTTATTAGTCTAATTAAGGCCTTAGGAGTCTAATCAAAATGCAGCAAGGAGATATTATTATTCCAGTTACACTAGAGCTAACACTTATAGTCAGTAATACAATCCAAATACATACATATTATATCCACTGGAGTATTTTTCTCTGGTGTTATGTTTATACTTCCAAGGGTCCTCTGAGTCCTAAGGTCTACAACTTTGGTCTTAAAAAAAAACTGGACCAGGGAGTTATTATGACAAGTCACCAGTATCCTGAGGTTCTTGCTCAGAAGAATATGATGTTGATGGTGGCAATTTTTTCCTCTTTGGTCTTGGGCCCTCTTTTAAAATTTTTTATTTATTTTTTATATGTATATGTTTATATATGTGATAGTGATATGAAAAGAAAGAGCTCCATAACAGCTTTTAGGAGAACTGAAGCTTCTAGAATAAAAATCAAGTGGGGTATATTGTGCAAGATATATGTGGAGTCTTTAGTCAATGCACTCTATTTAGAATTATACTCATTTTAATTTAATCCAATTAGCTGTCCTTTCACATTGTAGAGTTTTGCTGGCATGTCCCATTCTGTGTGTCATTTTGTAGTCATACCTTATTTTCTGTTTTTATTTTGATAACTTTCAAAGCCTTCTTATTAATATTTCAATCCTTTTTGGATCTTTTTAGTTCAAAATGGTAGTAATTACAAATTTTAGCTCCCTTTTTTTCCACTTTCCTGCAGCTACTTTCGCAGGCTTGGCATCACTACTGCTATCAGTGAGTGAGTGAGACACAAACGGGAAGTAAATACACTTCAGCACCATCTTGGCTTGGGGATGGCATGCTGCCAGCCTCCTGCTCTTGCCTTTAGTTCACTGAACAGTAACTCAGCCACAATCCATGACTGAGAAATAAATTTTTCACCTTCATTTATTCAACACTGTTATAAACAGACTCTACACAGAAACCATCCTCAGACTAAATCAGCATAAATTAATACATCAACTTCACCAAATGGCAGATTAGGAAAAAGCATAGCATCTCCGTTGAAGAAATTGAAGTCTATTATTTCCCCCACACTTCACAAAATAAAGATCATACTGTTGTAGAACAACTTTGCATTTTAGTAACTGTGAAAATACTTGGATGATGCAACTATTTCCTCTTTCTACATTTCTAGATGGACATGAGCAGTTGGTCCACTTTCACAGTGGGATTGAGAAGAAAACAAAATGGTCAAATTGAAATGCCATTGCCTTGAGGGCAAAACTTATGAGGAGCAGCTGAGGTCACTTGGTTTGTTCGGCTTGGAGAAGAGAAGGCTGAGGGGTGACCTTATTGCAGCCTACAACTTTCTCAAGAGGGGCAGCAGAGGGGGAGGTGCTGATCTCCTCTCTCTGGTGACCAGCGATAGGACATGAGGAAACGGAATGAAGCTGTGTCAGGGGAAGTTCAGATTGGACATTAGGAAAAGGTTCTTCACTGAGAGGGTGGTCGCTCACTGGAACAGGTTGCCCAGGAAAGTGGTCAGGGCACCAAGCCTGTCAGAGTTCCAGGGAGCTTCTGGACGACACTCTTAGTCATAAGGTTTAATTTCAGATAGTCCTGTGAGGAGCAGGGAGTTGGAACTGATGATCCTTATGGGTCCCTTCTGTCTTGAGATGTCTATGATTCTATGACTCTTCCCCCAAAGAGAAAAAAATGTCATGGAGAAGAGCTGCAATATGATGGTTGCTAGACCTCAGCTGGGGTCTGAAATGTGCCCTTTTTGATTTTTCATTGGATCTAAATGCCATTTTTTCCACTGATGTCTGTCTTGGGTCAGGTCTGAAGAAAAGTAAAAAAATCTTTTTACAAAACAATGACATAGGAGTCTGTTTTCTTTTTTTCCCCAGAATTTTTTCTCTCAAATTCCTCCCTCCCCAATATTCTGTAAATAATCTGTAGATTATGGAACTATATGGCAAGTCTGACATTCAAAAAAAAGGCTTAAATTTAGGGCTTTTAGTTTACAGCCTTGTATGTTAAGAGGACCGTCTATGAAAAAAAGCCATTCTACTAAAACAATCAGTTGAAACTGTTCTTTTTCCACATGCATATAAGTTCACATTTCAGCAATTCAGCTTTAGTTAACAGGTCCCCAATGAACTAAAATTAATTCCACTACACAGATCTTTTACTGCTGACTGCTTAGACGTCCTAAAAGTTCAACATAATTCCACCTTTTTCATCCAGAAACACACTTTCTTGATTGTGTAGTTATCAAATAAATAATAGAGTATTGTTTTGTTTGTGAAGGCACATACCATTGACATCGTATTTCTTGTAGTATTCTCAGGGAGATACTAAATTTGAAATGTGAACATGATTTTAAAAACTGGTCTCAATGTTTTTTAAAAAAAAAGTAAAAATGTTTTTTAATTTTTTTATTATTTGCATCACATTTTATCTGTTCCAAACATTAGTAAATTTTTAAATTACTATTAATAGAGATAATACTTTTGCTAGAAATCTTTCAAAAATCACAATCAATATTTTCTGTATTAAAAGTTTTTGGTGTTCTTTTTTCTTACGCACTTCAGACAGTGTTCTTACCCATACATGAATAGGAAACATATCATTGGTAGTTCTAGGCAGATGACAATATTCTAGAAAGAAGGGGATTAACTGGTAATTTCTTCATAAAGTCATTGAAGATGCATTTCATTTCCTATGAATGAATCACATACTCAAACTTCATTTTAAGATTATAGCTTATTAGAAAAAATACCCATATTTTACTTCTCTTATTTCCTAGAAGTTAAAGTAATGAGATACTTAATTTGACACTAATAAGTACCAGGTTGTGGTTATTGTTACAATAGGAATTTTATGAATGAAATTAAAAAAGCAAGATGGTTAAATTCAAATAAAATTTTGTATTACAATGTAGACTAATGAACAGTTTATTTCCATAAGTCTTAATGAATTCATTATTCATTAACACAATTAAGTATTGTAAAAAATACTGTAGTTTCAAATATTGGAAAAAAGATTTAGTACAGGCATTAAAGCTGAAAAGAAGATATCCTTTTCACATCATCAACTTCTTTATCTGGATAAATAGCAAAATATTGGCTTTTGCTTACTATACTATACAGCCACCTTGGTTGTAGGCACAAAGAGCAGATGTTTGATTTAAAACAAGGATGTAATGCCATGCCATAGCAAAAACAGGGCAGTTTAAGAAAATGACAGAACTACCGTTCTCCTAGCTTACGCTAATGAGAGTTGGCAACATAACAGTGTATGTCATTATAAGCTGTCATCATGAAAAATTATAAGAGACATGAACTTGCCAGAGCTGCTACATTTACCGAAACCCTTACTATTTAAGTTATTCTTCTGCTTGCAGAAGGGAACAAAACAAAGGCAAATCAGAAAAGTCTTCTAACAGCCATTTAAAAGGAACATTAGATTTTTTTGCATACAATGGACAAGATAGCATGTAAGTTTTAACATAAGAAAAATTCATATTAAAAAAATGTAAAATTTAATGGAATCGATGGTGTCCTCAACAGTATACAAGGAAGCATTGTTCACAAATGCACAAATTAGGTCTAGATTTGTTAATTGTAGAACTGGAAGAAAACTGGAAATGCCAAACCACAAATCCACCTGAGCTAATTAATCCTGTTGCAACAGGCTCCAGAGATAAAGATATTTTCTCTGCCATGGCATTATGCCATGTAGACATACCTGCTCACTTGGTGATACTGTGGATATTTCTAGAGCAGTGTAATAAATTTATCCCCTTTTGAAGACATTCAGAAGAAACAGAGACATTCAGGATAAGGATGCAGAAATATGTTCTACTTCCAAATCACCATTGTCCCTCAGGGGTCCATGTTGGGACTGGTACTGTTCAATACCTTTATTAATGACACAGAGAGTGGGAATGAGTGCACCCCCAGCAAGTCTGCAGATGACACCAAGCTGAGTGGTACAGCTGATTCACTTGGAGGAAGCGGTGCCATATAGAGGGACCTTGACAGGCTTGAGGAGTGGGCCCAGATGAACCTCATGAAGTTCAAGAAGGCCAAGTGCAAGGTTCTGCACCTAGGTCAGGGCAATCACCAGTATCAGTATAGACTGGGGGATGAGTGGGTTGAGAGCAGCCCTGCAGAGAAGGACTTGGGGATACTGGTAGATGAAAATTTGGACATGAGGCAGCAATGTGCACTTGGAGCCAAGAACATGTACTGGTTTTAGCTGGGATAGAGTTAATTTTCTTCATAGTAGCTAGTATGGGGCTATGTTGTGGATTTGTGCTGAAAACAGTGTTGATAACACAGGGATGTTTTAGTTACTGCTGAGCAGTGCTTACACAGAGTCAAGACCTTTTCTACTTCTCACACCAACCCACCAGCGAGTAGGCTGAGAGTGCACAAGAAGTTGGGAGGGGACACAGCTGGGACAGCTGACCCCAACTGACCAAAGGGATATTCCATACCATATGATGTCATGCTCAGCATATAAAGGTCGGGGAAGGAGGAAGAGGGGGATGTTTGGAGTTATGGCGTTTTGTCTTCCCAAGTAACCATTACGTGTGATGGAGCCCTGCTTTCCTGGAGATGGCTGAACACCTGCCTGCTGATGGGAAGGTGTGAATTAATTCCTTGTTTTGCTTTGCTTTTGTGCGTGGCTTTTGTTTTACCTAGTAAACTGCCTTTACCTCAGCCCACGAGTTTTCTCACTTTTACTCTTTGATTCTCTCCCCCATCCCGCTGCGGGAGGAGTGAGCAAGCAGCTGTGTGGTGCTTAGTCGCCGGCTGGGGTTTAATCACAATGGGCAGCATCAAAACAAGTGTGGCCAGTAGGTTGAGGGAGATAGAATCATAGAATCATAGAATTGTTTAGGTTGGAAAAGACCCTTAAGATTATCAAGTCCAACCATTAACCTAGTGCTACCAAGTCCACCAATAAACCATGTCCCTAAGCACCACATCTACACATCTTTTAAATACCTCCAGGGATGGTGACTCAACCACTTCCCTGGGCAGCCTGTTGCAATGCCTGATAACCCTTTCGGTGAAGAAATTTTTCCTAATATCCAATCTAAACGTCCCCTAGCGCAACTTGAGGCTATTGCCTCTTGTCCTATCGCTTCTTACTTGGGAGAAGAGTCGGACACTCACCTCTCTACAACCTCCTTTCAGGTAGTTGTAGAGAGCAATAAGGTCTCCCCCCAGCCTCCTTTTCTCCAGACTAAAAACCCCAGTTCCCTCAGCTGTTCCTCATAAGACTTGTGCTCTAGACCCTTCACCAGCTTCATTGCCCTTCTTTGGACACGCTCCAGCACCTCAATGTCTCTCTTGTACTGAGGGGCCCAGAACTGAACACAGTATTCAAGGTGCGGCCTCACCAGTGCAAAGTACAGGTGGACAATCATTTCCCTAGTCCTGCTAGCCACACTATTTCTGATACAAGCCAGGATGCCATTGGCTTTCTCGGCCACCTGGGCACACTGATGGCTCACATTCAGCTGGCTGCCGACCAACACCACCAGGTCCTTTTCCTCTGGGCAGCTTTCCAGCCACTCTTCCCCAAGCCTGTAGCTTTGCATGGGGTTGCTGTGACACACGTTGCAGGACCCGGCACTTAGCCTTGTTGAACCTCATACAATTGGCCTTGGTCCAGATTCAGGTCCTCGATCCAGCCTGTCCAGATCCCTCTGTAGAGCCTTCCTCCCCTCAAGGAGATCAACACTCCCACCCAACTTGGTGTTGTCTGCCAAGTTATTGAGGGTGCACTTGATGCCCTCATCCAAATCATTGATAAAGATATTTGATAATTCTTCCCCTCCACTCCACTCTCATGACAGTCCCATCTGGAGTAGTGCATCCAGATCTGGTGTCCCCAATACAAGAAAGCCATGGACCTGTTAGAATAGATCCAGATGAGGGCTACAGAAATGATCAGAGGGCTGGAACACCTCTCCTATTAAGAAGCCTGAGAGACTTGGGGTTGTTCAGCCTGGAGAAGTGTCCAGGGAGACCTGACTGTGGCCTTTCAATACTTAAAGAGGGTTTACAAGAATGACAGAAAAAGACTTTTGAATAGGGCCTGTAGCAACAGGACAAGGGGCAACAGTGTTAAACTGAAAGAGGGTTGATTTAGATTGGATATAAGGAAGAAAGTTTTTACAGTGAGGGTGGTGAAACACCGGAGCAGGTTTCCCAGGGAAGCTGCGGATGTCCCATCATTGGAAGAATTCAAGGTCAGGTTGGATGGGGCTTTGAGCAACATGACCTAGTGGAAGATGTCCCTGTCCATGGCAGGGTGTTTGGAACTAGATGAACTTTAAAGGTCCCTTCCAACCCAAAGCATTCTATGATTCTATGACTCTATGATGACTGTTGCTTTATCTAAAGTACTGTGGCAATGATGCTGTGTAATTGTACTTCTACAAGAGGAAGTACAATTACTGCTCTGATGTAGCAGCAAAGCATGGCTTTAGCTTTATGTTTTATAAGTATCAAGTCTTGTACTGATCCATGGTTATTTCTTGTGTGTCAACTATTGCACTAAAGTACACAGAAAAGGAGAATGATTCTTTGCTTTGATTTGTCTGATTAAGTCTTTTTACGTTTTTAAGTCTGCAACATATGTCAAAAGAAAAAGGAGTCTGAGGTCTTAATGCTGTGTTTATCTTAGTGATGTACACTTTTTAGGGTGTACTTCCCCAGCTGGAAAAATAAAGCTTACTTACTTATTACTGTAAGGAAAAAAAAACCCACCAAAAATAAAAAAAAATTACACAGTGCTGGATAAATGAATCTCATTTCTTCCAGATTTAAAAAATGTTCCAGGTTAAACATATTTGGAATGATAGCCAGGGTTTAGTGCAGTTTATGAATACCTGTGCCTCAGTGGCAGTCATTTCAAAGGATATCTTTTTCATGCTTATCATGAACTGTAAAAAGATAACAAAAAATTTTACTGTAACATGAATAACACAATCCTTACATATGACTGTGGAAAATAGCTACAAGAAGTGTTAAGAAAAAAGCAAAAAGCACCTAAACTGAAAATATGACAAGATATAATGTGATGTGTAGGACTTACCTGTAAAGTAGTATTCAGTGTACTGCCACTTACAAAATTACACAGCCACATTTCCCTTGGTATTTTATGTGACAACTAGAAAAAGCTCCAAAATCTGTGCAAACACAGTACTCATTCATATACTATATCTAATTGACCTCTTCTTAACTTTATTAATCTCAAACCCATGATGCTGATTATTTGCAGATCATTATTAGACAAAGATGATACTAATAAATCATTGTCATCTCTGGCTGATTTATGGATGACCCATATGACAAAGCCTATACATCATTTTAGACTTAACAAAAGAAATAAATTAGAAATGGCAGTTGTCAGTTCTGTTAACTGAACACCCTAAGCTTGATGCTGTACATTTCCCAGTGACTTTTGTAAAAATTTGAAGTGGGATTTATTTTACCTAACTTTAGAAGGCCACAGCATAGATGTGTCTATGTCTGAGATAGAAATCTAGTCTTTTTAGAGGAGAAAAAGAAGACATTTATCAGATCTCTTTTAAATGTTAGTTAGAAATGACTTGTACTCTGGAATTGACTGTTTCATTCTTTGATTATAAGGAGAGTGAAGAGTCCTAGCTCATATGGAGAATGAATAAAGAATACTCTTGAAGAGAAGTATAAATGCACTCTTTAAATTGGTCTTCATTACTGAAAAGAGTATTTAAGCATTTACGTATTACACGTATTTACTTTTTGCAAGATGCCCAGCAAGGAAAACATTCTCAAAAAACACAGAATTTAAAAAGGATGATACATCCAATGCTCTAAACCTTTACAAGTGTGCTTACCATTACAAAGCAGAGTCCTACTGAAACCTTAAACATCCTACATAGCTGTGTGCAAAAACGTTGATAAAACAAAGCCGTCATCCCCCAATCCCATCAAGCCCAGCAATTTTACAGCATTCAAGCCCCTATCATGCCAGTGAAGAAAACTGAAGAATACTGTCTTTCTGTAAAAAACTATAATGTATATTTAAATTAAGCTGTTATAGTAGGGATTTGGAGAAGATCAGCATTATATCTCTCTAATAAACTTCTTAATAAGTTTGAATAATTGAGTGAAAGGCAGAAAAAGAATGTTCTGTTGTATGTAGGTAACATTGAAAATTAATTATATGATATGCCTATCTATTAATGCAATTTTATAACATTATCTCAGTAAAGGAAATCTATGTGTGTGTATATGTATGTGTATTTAAATCACATAAATACATGAATGTCCTGCCTGTAAGTAAAGGAATACACTGAGAAATATTTATGTTGATGTTTTTCAATTTGTAAAATTTGTGTTTAATTGAAGAAAATAGTGTTCCATGCCAATGGCATTATATAACCCCCCCCCCCCCCAGTTTCTAAATGAAACAGAACAAACTGTTTGATGCTTGAACCAACAGTAACAAGAAACAGCAGGTTTGTTTAAGAATATAGAGACTTTGTAAGTTTAGATATTGACGTATGAGAAAAAGAAAACAAAAAGCAGCAAAGTTAGAGATGGACTCATATTAAAAGAACTTTTTTCCCAGTAAATGAGATAAACAGCCCTTGTGAAAATTAGCTTAGTTTTAATATGTCATATAAAGGTCATTGGGGTTTTTATTTTCTTTTTTTTTCTTTCTCCACTTGATTGCCCCTTTAACTTCTGTCTCAACAGAAAGGTATACCACTCAATCATACTAACAGGATCAGCTAACTGAGTTTCCTCCAGTGAAAAAGAAATGTAACATCTGGACATCAAACAGCACTTTCTTTAACTGACTGAAGACACCAAGCACTTCTGAGACTTCAACATGACTCACAAGCATATCAAGAAGACAGGACAGATGGAAAGGAGTAATGGCTACAGGCATCGCTCTTCTGCTAGTGCCCTATAGACTCAACAAAACATATTTTGGCCTTCTGTAGCCTAAAGGCATCAGCCATAACATCACTCTGTGACAGAAAACAGTTTCAGAAAAAGCAGAGCTCAGATAACCAAAGAAGGGGATTATTGGACACACTTGCCTAAAAAACAGGAAATGAGCAACATAGTTGACCTCTGAGATGACGTAGTATAGTTCTCAAATCAAAACAAAATACCATGCAAAATGTTAGATTACTTGGGCGCAGGGAAAAATTCCACTTGTTCTGCCTTCTGGACTTGGAAGAGCTGAGCTCCTCATGATTCCTGACCTACTGCATAATCATAGCTTGTGAACATGAACAACCATTAGTGTGGAAAATAGGAAATGGGCACTGGAAGAAAGTTAACTGGTAGCCTCTGGAGTTTCAAAACTCTCGTCAGAAGATGGGACAGTGAGGGTGGGACTGTTTCAGTTAGCTTCTGCGAATTTTCTGTTAACACCAGCATCTCAAAATTATTGAACATTTTGGAACTATTGGACACTTTGAGTTTTTGGGCACTTTGATTAGATACACATTTCCCTGTGTTAGTTATTATAAAAATGTTTCTATCAATCAACACTTCATTTATTTTTTTTTTTATTGGCTTGTTTTCCTATAATGATTAGTGATAGTGATCACTTTCTTACCTAGCCCATTGCATCTAACATATTCAGAGATGCATTGCTTTTCTAGGGGATGTATTAAAGGCAAAAGAGTCTCCTTGGTTATGAACTCAGCTTTAGTCTGCACTCTTTTGAGAGACTACTGGGGCCCGAGAAAATATTTTCAAACTTTTCCTTACTTGTGTTGGATCCCTGAACCTTCAGGTGTAGAATCTTTTGCTGAGATGCTATTACAAATTGTTTCATTACGCATTAAATATAGTTTATATATGCCTATAGTGTGGGTAAACTTATTCTAAGCAACGTATTTTACCCATTTACTCTCCTTCATTTACTATTTTTATTTAAATGTTACTACAAAAACTCCTGACAAAGACCAGCTTGTGCACCTGTGTACAATGATAAAAATAATTAATTAAATAAGATTCCTATTTTTATTCAGAATATTAAACCATTTCTCTTCTGATGCAATGATCTTCACTGTTCCCATGGGAATTTCTGTGGAGCTTCCTCCTTTCCCACAGTTTTTACTTTCTTTTTTATGGTTCTTGCCCTATTTTAGACTGGAAATGGGTCATTGTCATATGCTGTGTTATGTATCAGAAATACTACACCTATATTAGCAGATAAAACAGGCCAGAGACCATTTGATACCCCTTCAGGTCAGTAAAATGGTGTGACTCATGTCTGAACAGCTACATTGTATGACAGCATCCAAGTTGTCTACCACAAATGAAATCGCCTGTGGGAGACTGCTAGTTTGCAATGGGCCATAATGGTACTGATGTCCATGCTAATAATTTGATAAGATAAACAACCATGTGGCAGTGCTTAGACTGTAGTCTGGTCTTTTTAATTCACAGATGTAACTGAAATGTACCACTACATGTGCTGTTTTGTGGACCCAGTGTACCTTGCTGTCTGAATACTTTTGATTCTTTAGAGTGCTATAGCAGCTAATACACAATTTTCAGGGAAGTCAAGCTAACCCTTACCCAGAAAGATTTTTCTCAAGGACTAATTTTCTAACTGGCTATTAATTAGTCTCAAATATATTTAAGATCCTTTCAATTTTGACTGTTTTTTCCTAAGCCTTAATGCTTTTTAATTTATTCTTTTTTTTTTTTTCCAGATTAAAATCCTCTCTTGTTTTGTATACCTCATGTATTATGGATTCATAGTTAAACTCCTCTGCCAGAATTAGCTGAAACTATTAAAAACATTAACTTGTTTTCCAGTGAACGGATGCTTGTCAGAAATTAAGTTAGCTTCCAGCTGTTTTCTTTCCTACTGGCACCTACTCTTTACTTAGTAAAGTACTTTTTCATATCTTTTGGATTATCCCTGATTTATCTAAAAATTTGAAATTTGTTGAGTTTTTAAACTACTCTCTCAAACTCCTTTGAATCTCATGTTTATCTGTTAGGGGTTTTGTTTGTTTGGTTGGTTTTTGTTGGTTTTTTTTTTCTTTTTTTCTGGTTCATTTGAATTCTGGTACTTGATTTTGTTCAGTTACCGCTAAGACTTCTGAAAGCTTCCACGTCTGCCTTCATTCAGTGTCTAAGATCCAGCTAGTAGGAAGGACTGGTACAGAGAGTTCAAATAAAGCCTGAAAGTGGAAGAGGCTTTAAAACACCTGTGAGAAGATACTTGAATGCAATGTGAAAGAAAACAATACTATTTTATATATAAAAATGTAAAGAGGAGGAAATAAAGTCAGAATGAAAAAAACCCACTGTATACAAAATAGTTGCTGGTTCAAGATGAAGAAATTTGTGGGAAACAAGAACAGGAGTCAGGGTGCCTTAAAGATTAATATTATGATGAAATTTGCTGTGAAAGAGAAGGTGCCAATCCTATGCTATTTCTCTCTGATAAGTGGAGGAGGAAGAGGAATGAGACAAAAACATACTGGTTTTTTTTCAGGTAATAATACGTCTCCTATTGTCTATGTAGTGATACCCCAGAAACGGGACTGATATAGACCACCTACATACAGATGGCATCCCTGACTCTTTCACATGTGTTGTGCTATACCAGTATATCTCACATACACGTCTGGCAGCTGTAACTGCCCATGAGCTTAGCTTGATAGGATTTTTCTTATAGTCAGATCCCTTAACAACTTCAAATGGCTTGTTTATAGAAATGTGACCACATTGTCAAGGAAACCTTCATTCCGTGCCAAAAAAGCAATCCCTAAACTGTTGTCTTCCCACCATACATGAACCTGTTTCAAGCTTAGGATAAGTAAAATTAATATCTAGCTTTTGTTATAGCTATCCTTCCCTTCTTTGCTGGTTTGTTTGTTTGTTTTCTTAAGGTAGAAGTTTTATATCTTTTGGTTCTGTAAGGCCATAGTGAAGCACTTTGTTCCACTGGGAAGAAGATTGTCCCCTTGAGACTTGCACTCGCTTTTAGCCTGCAGAGCTTTGAGATACTGGACTGTAAAGCTGTGACATTTTTATGAATAGAAATACTATTTTAGGTCATTTAAAGACAATTCTTTGGCTCCCTCTGGGCACTGTACAATCAAACTAAGATTCAAAAATAGATTCAATTAAATTTTTAAAGACTGAAACATTTGCAATTTCTTTGCTTATGCTAAGAAAATCCAATGTCAGGTTGTAAAATACATGTGGGAAATGGGATCTCAGCTGAACCAAAACAAAAGGAGAAATAAAGAAAATAATTTTTAAAAAGTAACTTACTCTAAAATCTATCACAAATACCAGGGCAAATATAGTGCTTAAATTCCTTTATATTAGAGTAAATATATAAAAATGTTTTCTTCTTCCTTTATAATACAGATATAAGCCTCCCTCCAATCTGTTATTCAAGGTCAAAAAATCCATTTGAGAGAAGATGCAAAAAGATACCCAAAAAGGAGGCTACTTTTTAAATACCAGTCCAGCTATTATCCACTGAGAATTAGTCCCAAAAGACTATTTAAGGGCCAGAAACAAAAACTTTAGGAATACATTCACACCTGTACTACAAAACAAATAAACAACAAGCATGCACCTCATTCTTCTGTAAAACTCAGTATTTTTCTCTACTGCTTGGTCTAAATTTAAGTAACGTAGCTACAACATTCACCTAGTCCTGTGCCAAGCATAGTACAGGCTAATTCGGTTACATGCATTGATAATGAAACAGTCCAAATACCCAAGGTCTAAAATCCAGTTGCCTTCATCTGAGCAAAACTAATGAACTAGAGCAAGCTGTTTATAAAATATGATAGGAACAGATACCTTCTCCCTTTTCCTACAGAAGGCTGGCAGTTGTAGCTCTCACTGACAAACTAGGAAATGAACATTTGAGGACTTCTAAGAACTGAAAAGAAAAAAAATTATTTGTTTCCTATATAGTTCACTCACATATGAGAGGAGAGAGATAGAATCACTAGATTTAGGCATTTCTGGTTAGGAGCTGCTTTTCAAGACTTCTGTTGAATCTCAGCCTTGGTGCAAAACCACAGATAAGGTCAAAGAGAATGAGGGAACGCAAATGTGTACTGAAATGGCTGGAGCATTCAGCCATTCAGAAGCCAGGACTCCAGTTCCTGTTTTCAGTACCTTTTATGCATTTCATCTGAAACAAAAATGATTGAATAAAATATATCTCTAAAAAACCCAAATCCAACCCGCCCTCCCACAAAACAAGCAAGAGATCCAGGTAATCCTGAAAGCAGGCACTTGAAGACTTCCTACATTAATGCCCCAGACACTAAAACACAGATGCTTCAAAATTTTGGTTTTGGTTTACAAATCTTGCCATTTCTGCTGTACCATGCCTCATATTCATTTGCTGGAATAAAGGATGCCTTGACTATCCAAAAGATCTTAGCCCATAGGTAGTGGAAACTGTAGGTCTGAAATTCTTTAGCTGGAAGAGGATCTACAATCAAGATATCTGTTTCCAATGTATGTACTCCTGCCCACTGGGTTATTTGAAAGATGAATGGTAGCACTACTACAGTCTTTTAAAATGGATCCACTTGTGCCTTCCAAATTCACGTACCAGTCCTTTGGGGAAGATTCCAGTTTATGTCTCATGATTGGATGCAGAAGGGTAACACGTCCTTCCTACACAATCCTTAGCATTTTCTTTGCATCTTTTCAGCATCAAATCTCTTTTATTTCTTCTCTTCTCTTCTCTTCTCTTCTCTTCTCTTCTCTTCTCTTCTCTTCTCTTCTCTTCTCTTCTCTTCTCTTCTCTTCTCTTCTCTTCTCTTCTCTTCTCTCCTCTTCTCTTCTCTTTTCTCTTCTATTTTTTTTTTCTCTGTTGATTGAATGGGGAGGAAAATGGCTTAGAGGAAGTATATGACCTGCACATAATGCCTACATGCTTAACTCTTGCTTCTATTTACCTTTATGAAAGGAATCTAATATTTAAACTTTCAGTACTAACCTTGCCTGTTTGCACTTTACACTTGTTTCTCACATCCTCGTATTCCTGCTTTGTATCATAGCTCCAGTCACCTTCCCTGTAATCCTGTTTTCTGTTAAAGTAGTAGATTTTATTTGCTTCTGGTCAAAATTTTTAGGTCTAGTTTCTAACAGCTAAGTTTTAACAGTCCTTATCTGTAGTTATTAGCAAGAATTCACTGTTATACCTATGGGTAAAACAATTCCTAAGCATAGCCAATGAAATAATCTTGAAAAACTGTCACTCACATTTACTAGTACAGGTACAAAGGCTACACTGGCTCCGGTGTTTAATGATGGACATGATTATGACAGCATACACTAACTGACAACCTAAAATATATGTAATAATTATTTACTGAGAATGAGCCACCAATGTAAGTTGTGAAACACAAATGTTATCTATATTAAATGTAAGCAATTATAAAACTACATATTATGGAAGAGGTTGTAAGATTGGAGCTGATAGCCCTAACAACTATACTGGAATTCATTCTGTAGCTATAATAGTGCCACACAGCTGAAACTGGAATAATAGCCTGAACAAACAAATGAACAAAGAAAATTCTTTTGATTACTATTTGCTATAGAATGCAATGGATGCAAAACAATGATACTTTTTTTTTTTAATTTTAAATATATCTCTTAGTACTTCTAACAGGTATTCAGCAACAGATAGTAGGCATGTAAAAATCCCATTACAATGCATTGTATTTCAAATAATTGTTCTGTTTTGTTATCCTCATACAGTCCATAAAAGGCTTATTTTGCAATGCTGTTTCCCTCAGAGGAAAAGAAATAAAACCCAATAAATTAAAGAGACTTTAAATTCTTAGCAACTTTTACAAAATAAACTAGTAAGTTACTATACCCATTTTTAGGTGCATAAAATCTAAACCTGAATTTCTTTCACTTCATGCAGGATTATGTTCTTTCCCTTTAGGCTACAAGACCCATTGAGATCAATGGTAAACTTGATAAGGTTTACCTCAGGACCTTTTTATGAACATTAAAGCAATAAGATTTTATGGTGCTTGCACAAAAGCTAATAAAAATAAATTTTGAACTTATTTTCCCAAATGATCCACAAACCCATCATCTGATCCATGAGAAAGCAATGGTTAAATCAGCAGATAAGAATCTTACTATCTGCTTTTTAGCCCAGACCACATCAGTCTATACAGTGACCCAGCCCTGTGGCTTGTGCAAATAATTGTAGATCAAACAAATTCAGGGTAGCTAAGTCAATTATACTAGCTGAGGATTTGGCTCAATAACTTGCATTAGCATTTAAGTGCAAGAGAGGCTATAGGTATATTCGCTTAAAATAATTTATGATTCTGGCTGAGCTGCTGTTACCCTATGTAATTGATGTAAACTCATTTTTAGTGATTTTGTTTATTGGTGAAGAAAGAAGTTGTCTTTTACAATAAATGTGGATTTGAAGAGTGCGTTGGGTTTGATAATTTGCTTACCTATTTGATGCATTAGCTTACAGGTACCTGACAGCAATGAGAGCTATGATGTCTGAGGTGATATATTTCTTCCACTCTCAGTTCAGACCCTTGCAACTGGAAGCACTCTCAAATGCTTGTAATGTTAACAGTTGTTCATATTTTCTTTTGTCTGATATTAAAGGCCATAACACACTCAGGAGCAGGGCTATGGGTTCACTGATATTGCTACTTACTTCCAGGGAAAGTGCTTATCTTATGATGACCTCCATCAGAGTCACTCTGTTCTTTAGCTTATTCCCTCATGAGATAAGAACTGGGCTTGCAAGTACCAGCAAGCTGCACTGTCATGTGACATGCATTCTGACATTTCCCTCCTCAGGCAGTCTTTATACTTTTCAGAGTCTCTCACTTTAACTCAAGCTGTCTTTTCCAGAGCCAGAAGTGCTGGTTGACACTTCTGTTTACACCTTTCTCTATTTTTGGAACTTATCAACGCTATGTGATTTTAAAATCTATATTTAAACGAGGCTGTATCAAGGATCGTAGCATGTTCAGAAGGTGGAACAAATTCCCAGTAAAGGTTCTGCTTTCTTTGTAACTGCAGATGTATCTGCAGACACATCATCTCCACTATTTTCAGACCTGTTAACACTCACTGATGCAAAATTGTCTTAGGGTCAGTGTATAAGAGACCTGGGTTCACTGTGCAGAAAGAACAGAATATAAGAAATTTCCTGCAAGAAGTGGATGAGCAAGTGAGATCTCAGGGACTCCTTGCAAACTATTGAGGAGCATGCACAATCTAGACGAGGAGTAATTGGACATTTGCATACAAGGTCCACGCTAAAACTGTGCAATGAAAACGTGTCCAGCGACTGTATTGCAATCTGTACTCACCTTCAAGCTCTCCCTGTTACAGTGACGGAAACATTGCCTGTTACTCACGTGCTGTTCGTAGGCTGATGTATAGAGACTCCCCTCCCTGGAGAGAGATATCATTGCTCTTCAAGGCAAGGCTATCATTGTACAGCCAGATGAGGAAGAGCACCTCTCGTGTGGCTTTTCCCACTGTACACATGTACATTTTTCATAATTTAACTTCTTATGAACAAGCTAATCTAAAGTCTATGACTTTTCTTTCTTCAGAAGCATTTAAATATCTTAAATATTATTTGTACTGTGAGTTGCTTTTATTATTTGGCCTGTATACAGCTACAGATTTATCCCCATTGGGACTGTTCTGTGCAGTACATATCATTATGCATCATTTACTGAGGTCATAATTTTCACCATGTTCCCCATTTAGACCAAAAAAGAACCTATCCTTGTAGGACACTGGAGTATATCCTACTGGGGAAAATGCATTATTCTTCCATACAGGATGCTCCAGGGAAAAAAATTAAACAATCCTCCAAATACAGAAGGCAACCATTAATTAACATTGTGATCTGAAAATATGTGAAATAGGTTCTCTTCCTGCACAAAGAAAATAAAGCCAGATTCCTTGCAATTAAAAGTGGTCAAGTAGTACTACTGAATCCAGCACTTAAATTATTTAGTACTGTTATGCACAAGCTAGTTCTAAAGCTTGTGATGTCTTTTGTTCGTTGGCATTCAAACTTTACGAGAAGAGCAATTGTCCTGTGGGTTCCTGTACTGGTTTTGGCTGGGATAGAGTTAATTTTCTTCATAGTAGCTAGTATGGGGCTATGTTTTGGATTTGTTCTGAAAACAGTGTTGATAATACAGAGATATTTTTGCTATTGCTGAGCAGTGCTTACACACAGTCAAGGCCTTTTCTGCTTCTCACACCACCCCACCAGCGAGTAGGCTGGGGGGGCACAAGAAGTTGGGAGCGGACACAGCTGGGACAGCTGACCCCAACTGACCAACGGGATATCCCATACCATATGACATCACGCTCAGCATATAAAGCTGGGGAAGAAGGAGGAAGGGAGGATGTTTGGGGTTATGGCATTTGTCTTCCCAAGTAACCATTATGCGTGCTGGAGCCCTGCTTTCCTGGAGATGGCTGAACACCTGCCTGACCATGGGAAGCAGTGAATTAATTCCTTGTTTTGCTTTGCTTGTCTGCACAGCTTTTTTTTTTTGCCTATTAAACTGTCATTATCTCAACCCACGAATTTTCTTACTTTTACTCTTCTGATTCTCTCCCCCGTCCCACGGAGGGGGGAGTGAGCGAGCTGCTGTGTGTTGCTTACTTACTGGCTGGGGTTAAAGCTCGACAGTTGCTCACAAACTGTTCATAAATTGATTTCTTGGACTCTATACAGTGTTATTTGAACTGCATGATAGATCACTGAAATTTCTGCTTTATAACATAAAACAAGTATTGAACAGCAAACAGCTTACGGAAAATGAAAACACGAAACGAGAACAAGTTAGTAAGTTAAATATTTACAAGTTGAAAGCATCTGATAATCATCTGAATATTCATGACTGCTCTGATCCACCAAACACTTACTTGCATGCATATTAACAGATATATTTGCTTATATTTTTTGGTAGTCTTTAACTTTCATGGGTAGATTCCAATATCTTTCTTTGTCTTCCCTACCATCTGATCTCAGAAATGGTGTTTTAGTTACACATTCACTACCTTTTATAGTCATACATAGACCTGTATGTATCAACAATTCTCTTCTCTTCTGTTGTGTTTCCCTTCAAACATTCCTTCCCACAGGGAGATGACAACTTTTTTTTTCTGCAGTCTAAAACAGACAGTGGTTTTCCTTTCAGTTTTTGGCTTACCAAGGATTGAGGTTCACAATTTCTTTGTTCAGGTGAATATAGAAAGAAACTGCTTTTTGCCCATAAGGCAATTTTCTCTTTAGAAAGATAAAACTGTCTAGCTGTTGGCCTTCATTTCTTTGATTTAGCAAGCCACCAAGAGTAAATATGACTGTCCTTTCTTCTGAAATAATCAGCTGCTGGTTAAAGAAAGAAGAAATATCAGGAAATATCAAATAGGGAAACCTTAAAAATGTATGAACACATATACATCACATGTTAACTTGAACAAGTGACTGCAAAAAGATTAAGCAACTCCATGCCTACAGGAGTCCAAGACATGAACTTAAAAGCTAATAGCTTCCAGACAGGACAAGAAACTTTTTCTTCTTGCAAAAATAATGAATGGTATGAATTTAAGGAAAGGACACCACTGTGACTTTCTATATACAAGGCACAAAAAAACCCCTGGGAAGGAATCTTACAGAAAAGCAAATAAAACCCCCACAAAACAACATATCCAGGTCTCCTTACACCTAACAACGTCCAAATAAAACACACAGGACTGGTTGTTCCTGTGGCTATCAAATATTTTGGTTCAGAAGAAAACAAAAATAAGGGGTAAAAACAAGCCTTTTCTGTTTCTCTTTGGGAAGGCTCAGCTTGCATTTCAACAACAGGAAAAAAATAGGTCTCTCAATTTCTGGTGGTAAATCAGTTGGCCAAATGCTTTGGAGTTGCTTATCTGCTTCAAAATGGCATAAGGCAAGCCTAAAATGCAAGCAATCACAACATGGACTCTTACTATCAACAACACTGAAGGATTGCTGAAACAGGATCAGTCCCATTTCCTGATCTGATAATGTATGAGCACAGAAGTACTAACTGTAACTCCTTCTTTCTAGGACTTCCCTTGAAGAAAATCTTTTGGGGTTTTTTCCTTTTTTTTTTTCTTTTCTTTCTTTCAATCCTTCGCTATTGGCGTGAGAAAACTTTATTTTACAGACCTGGGAAATATCTGGCCACTTTCTGCCAATGTAGAAAATTGTAGAAAATTGTAGAAATATCTGGCCACTTTCTGCCACTTTCTGCCAATGTTTCACCCCATAGACTGCCCTCCAATGTAGGGCCATAGACTACCTATCAAGCAGCTAGTCTTTCATTTTCCACTTTGTTTGGCTTTCTAAGTGCTCAGCATTTGCTGTCCACTGTTATCCAGCTTATTCTCTAACCAGTGGTGTGGGAATAAAAACTCTGAAGTGATGATCCCAAGGTAGGGATGCAAATACAAGGTTGCAATGTTTCCCCTTGGGGTGAGAGTGTGTCACGGGGGTGGGTTTCACTAGCAAGGACTGGCATACTTGCTTTTTTTTCCTTTTCAGTTACATCTGGGAAGCAAGTTAGGTGAGAGGATATTATTTTATTCAGATGCAAAGGTTACTTTATGAACCAAAACCAGATCCTGGAAACAGAGGGCAAAAAAATTCTGTTACACTGACATGATGGAGGAACTTTGAAGGACAATCTCAGCAGTAAGGTTTATTATCAGACTTGGTGGTCCTTCCTAGTTCCATGGGTTAGTTACTGTGAAAAGAGAGAAAACTTCTAGCAATAAAGTTGGTATATTCCTTGCAAACATTGATGAGTACCCCAGTTTCTCACTATCTGAAGTATCTCACCCTGGATCTTCATTCAGAGGATGCCAGAGTGGTTGCCCAGGGAATGAGAGGAGTATTTTGCAGCCCACCAAACAAAGTAGTTTGTACTGGTAATCTGAGGGAAGCACAAAGTTGCAGCAATGTGAACATAAAGAGGGGATCAAAGTGTGCCTTTTTCCATGTTTGAATATCAGTATGGTCTTGTGTGATTACAGCTCTCATTTAGCATACTGACCTAGTCAAATAAAGAGGAAAAAATTTAAGACATATGATTTTACATTAACTTCTCCCTCTGTCATCTTGAGTGACACAAATCGAGTGGAAAGCTCCACTTCACAGAGAATGACTTTTGATGACACTGCAGTTTTTAAAAAGCTAGGCTTGAATAGGTCAGTGATGCATCAGTAACATTTGTAACAACAATCTAGTCTTAAGATTCAATTGTGGTTTCATTGAATTATTTAAATTTTCTGAAGGAATCAGTAATGTCCACATTCTCCTGGATTAGTGGTTTGTTTTCAGAGTTCCACGTCAGTCATAAATCTTTGTGAAGGGAAAAAAAAAAACTCAACAACAAAAAACCAAAAACCCCACACTAAGTATCTCTGGAGAAGAAGGAAGAAAAACACTATCTTTAAAAAAAATAAGTTACATCTGCAATGTGGAAGTATATCTTTGTATGAAGAGATGCTCTAATCACATTAAATGATACTCAGTGATCCCAAGATCAAGATTAACTTAAAAGAACTGTCAAGAGGCTACTTCAAAGGGGCTCTAGTGGGAATTCATAAGAGGGCGAGAAAAGTGGTAAGGAGCAAAAAATGATTTTGCATTCAGTCCTTCTGTCTCAGAGGAATAGAGCCAGACTTGCACAGAATGAGCAATATGCTGATTAACATAAGAAATGGCTCCTCTATCAAGACCATTCACTTTTATATAAGTGTTAGGCACTACCTCTTCCTTCAGAGGGCAAACCTTCAATGTCCTCTTTTCTAAATTTAGGGTACTTATGCTTCATGGTAAAAGAATTGTTTCAGGCCATCTCGGCTGCAAAGGGCTTTTTAATCCACTATGTTTTGAATACACTTACACATAGATTAAGTGATTACTGAAGATGTTATTATTTCCCCCCCAACTCTTTCCTAAATGAAGCACAAACCCTGCAGTTAATCTTGCAGAGGTCACTAAAGGGACTCTAAGAGGATCTTATCATAGCACTGTCAGCTTCTGCTGGTTTCACTTTTCCCAGTCAGAGAAGCCACCAAAGATAAAATGTCTTTGTTTTTTCTTCCCAGCCAGTTTATTAGCATAAACAGCTGTACAACAAAACCCCCCAGCCTTCTTCTCAAGGCTGAACAATCCTTCACATTTTTTATTAGTTTGGTTTAATGTTTTAGTTTTATTCATCGCTCAACTCCAATTTAAAGTCTTGTTTTGATCTTCTAGTAAAAAGACTTTCTCTCTCCTGTCTTCCATCCTTTTCCATCCACAGAAATTTCACTTCTATCCTTTTATTATGGTCTAGTCTTCCAAGCAGAATGGGTCTCACCAAATATCCAAAAATCTAGACTACAAATATTTGTCACTTTCTGAAGAAAGTATTGCTTTATGGAAGGTAACACATCCAGACTACTATTCCGTGATTTGTCTGATTTAACCAAAACCTTGTGGTTTAACCCCAATAGGCAGCTAAGCCGCACACATCCACTCATTCATTCCCCCCAGGTGGGGTGGGGGAGAGAATCAGAAGAGTAAAAGTGGGAAAACTCGTGCATTGAGATAAAGACAGTTTAATAGCAAAAGCAAAAGCTGGGCGCACAAGCACAGCACAGCAAAACAAGGAATTCATTCACACCTTCCCATCAGCAGGCAGGTGTTCAGCCATCTCCAGGAAAGCAGGGCTCCATCATGAGTAATAGTTACTTGGGAAGACAAACACCATAATCCCAAACATCCTCCCTTCCTCCTTCTTACCCAGCTTTTATTGCTGAGCATGACACCATATGGTATGGGATATCCCTTTGGTCAGTTGGGGTCAGCTGTCCCAGCTGTGTCCCCTCCCAACTTGTTGTGCACCCCCAGCCTACTCGCTGGTGGGGTGGTGTGAGAAGCAGAAAAGGCCTTGACTCTGTGTAAGCACTGCTCAGCAATAGCTAAAACAACCCTGTATTATCCACACAGTTTCCAGCACAAATCCAAAACATAGCCCCATACTAGCTACTATGAAGAAAATTAAGTGTATCCCAGCTAAAACCAGTACAAACCTCCATCCTTTCAATTGATAATTAGGCATCGGGGAGACAGAAAAGGGCCAGCCTTTTCTGGCAGTAAATTCCTGTGCCAGGAATTTACTGGAATATAAATTTAGGTTTAGTCTTAGGTTTAAAAATAAGGAACTATTGAGACCTAAGTTTGCTGTGTATTAAATGGGTAAGTATCCAGTGGCATATATTTTGTTAGTTGGCATTTGCAGAATGTTTGAATAACCTGTGGGAATTTAAATAAATTAAAAGCATAGTGATAAATTGAAGTAATGAGAGGTATAGAGTACATAAGGGGAAAAAAGATATTTCATGTATCACAGTTATTTCTCTCCCTGTGCAACAGAAAATTTGTCACCTTTCTTTACATTTCTGTGGTAGTGATACAAATTTAAAATTGATATATTTACAAATCTTTTCAATTTTCATTGAAAATGACATGTGTGCTGAGATTTGTGAGGAGCTCAGCTAGTCAATTTTTACATTTAGATTTGAAGGTATTATATATGATAACTGTGTTCTGCCTTGGCTGGCACATACCTATTTATTGGTGTAATCTCAGGGACAAAGCAACTTAAAACACTTGATGAACCACATAAGATGAGAACTCCTTGCAGCAGAAAGCTGGACATTAAAGGTTTCCAGAGGTGCATAATGTGGTAGCAAATTTTTATTCTGATGGTAACCATCTTGCCCTTTTTTATAAGTTTTATTTTGTCTTCAATTTTACTCAGGTGTGACCTATATTTGTGATACAAGAAGCCACATGACAGCATCTTTAGAGAGCCAGGGTTCACAGGACACTATCTGTAGAACTTGAAGAATGAAGAGTTTTCTAGGACTAGGTTGTAAGTAATGATAATTTGCAGGAGACTGTAACACTCTGCTGTGGGGAATCACTGAAAGCAAAACTGATCCCAGACCTGGAGGGTGTTAGCCCTGAAATCTCTTCTTCCCAAAGACTTTGTCATCTTGTCATCTGTCTGTGGGACATCTGTCTGAGGGCTATGTCATCAGCCCTCATGGTAACACCGGTCCACATCCATTTGCACAAAATAACCCCAGCATGAGAACTACATTTGGACTGGGACCATCATATATTTTATTAGCTTCCTCCTCCTAGAGCATGAAATGATGCTGGAAAAAACATCTGCAGCATTCTGACCTAATCTGAATAGCCTTAAGGGAGTGTGAATTCAAGAGATGTACAGTAATCTGAATGAATCTGTCATGTAGCATTAGTTTAATCTGAAATATTACCCAGTTCATATTGTAGCCTCTCTTTGGCCGAGATCCATCTAATCTAAACTAGATATTGGAGTTAAAGAAAATTGTTGGAGCTTTATTTCTAATCAGTAAAGAAAGATAGTCACCTCTAAAGTATTATTCATCAAACTTGTTCCAGATGAGATGAATCATCTTCTGGAGGTGTTTGTTTTCTCTTGACTGTCAAAGAGTCTCTTCCTAGTCTAAATTTTACCTGCACAAATTACGGTAGATAAATCCCTTCATTTTCTCAGCTACTACGTCTTTCCCACATATTACAAAGATTAATCAAGATCACACTTGTCTTACTCTAACAAATTTCAATTTCTTTCTTCTTCCCACCTATTCTGTAAAACTGTGGAAATAGTATTTAATAATTTAAATACAATGTCCTAAGTAGACATAAAGGGAAAATAAAAAAAAAAGATTGACTGGGAAGTTAAAATTTTTGTTGTCTTAATTTCTGAATACTTACTTTAACAACCCACTTTTTTTTGTGTTTGTTTTTTTTTTTTTTTCCCAATTATAACAAGAATAGCTTTACCACAATGACTATATATATATAGATAGGTTTTGGTTGGTTTGCTGTAGTATAGGTTTTTTGCTATGTGTGCTAGATATTTTGCAGTTTGAGTAATTTCATAGTCATTATATCAATCATGAAAAGTTTTTCTGATTGCAAGCTACTGTGCAATTGACATATTGATGTTCTAGAACTAATTACCATAATTTAAGTATTATTTACATGAAATTGTGTAGAAGAGCTAAAGAAGTCTGCAGTACAATAGCATAAGTAGAACAGTCAAACCCTATAAAAAGCCTTCTTCATTGCTACTAAAAAAAAGCAAACAGACCTTATTTTTCTAAATTAAACAATAATAGAGATAATAAAGACTGTGTGGGATGAACATTTGAACTTGTCTTTGCTCTATTAGCAGAAGAGCACTGCATTAAAGAACATACTTTTTCAGTCCATCATAAGATTGACTCAAAGGGCAAGTATAATTCTAACAAAAAGACCTATTTAATACGGAAATAATAGTAACCAGCCTTTGCACTTCAAATGGCAACAATTCAGACTTCTTCACAAAAATAGAAAAAACTGTCTTGAACAAAAAAGATACAAAAAAGAAGAGATAAATTAGGTCCTCTTACATAAAATCAAATAAAATTGATTAATTATAAAGGAAAAATATTTTCTATCTAAGATTTATTCAGAGAATCAAAACAGAAAGGAGCAAGAGAACTGGGGAGCAAGAGAACGGGGGAGGTGCAATGACATGATCAATACTAAATAAATGGTGTCAAATGCTTTTTATTTTATGACAGTATCAATTGATTAGATCTACATGAGTGGCTTGCAGTTAAGTGCTGCATAAATACGCACTCAGGGTTCCTGGTTTTATAAACTGAACAGAAAAAGAGTTAGAATAAATGTAAGAATTAAAAGAGATGAAAAAAACCCTGTATAATTTTGGACCCCTCAGTCCACAAGCAATGAATTCATAGCAGAGCTAGCACAAAGAAGGGCTACCAAATTAACCTGGGGAAGGTCAGTTCCTCTTGTGAGAGTACACTAGGACAGCTCAACTTATTTAGCCTAGCAGAATGAAGGTTAAGCAGACTTGTGCTTTCTTGCCATATCAGGGTGTAAAATCAGGAAATGAGACAAGCTGTTTCATCTGAAGGACAATGTTCTGTAAGAACACATTCAGTCAGAAAATTAGAATAAGGCTCCCCAAACAGATGTGTGAGTACCTGGAGCAGCTGTCTAGTGGGTACAACAGATGCAGAAGGCTCATTACTTATATTCTACTTATACCAGATGTATAAGAGTTCTCTCTGTCTCCCGGAGCTGTTTCTGTGGTTTACATCAAACAATTATGGGATAAAACAGAAATAGCCAGTGAAGAAGGGGCCTAAACCCACAATTCCTTCTATGTGTCCTAGCCACTGTGAAACAGCTTCTTCCTTCATAGCCCTGAAATGCCTCCAAAGCTTCATCTTTTACAGTAAAGTGCTACATCATCAAAAAGATGAGTCCTCAAGCATTCCTATCCAGCTTATTTTGGGCCTGATGTTTAGGATCCCAGCTAGAGGAGTAGAAAGGAAGGTTTGAACCTACTAAAACCAAAATTAATGTTCATCACACCCATGTCTTGTGAGAACAATGATCTATTAAGCCCTACTTACATCCACTGTACATAGTCTGGGAACATCAATAAAGTTAAATGTTTCAGAGGATGTCAGCAGAGGTATACTTCTTTAAGATTCAGTCATCTTCAGTACACAGCCTGTAATCTAATTTCCAAAGGATACCCAAAACAGGCAGTGGGATTAATCTCAACTAATTTTACCCATCTTAAATTAGGCATTTAGTCTAAGACAATTGCCTGCAAAATATCTGCAATTTAAAAACAAACAAACAAATGCATAAGCATGTATGATCCATTCCAGGGAGCAGCAGAGACCAACCCTTCACCTCATGACTGATGACTGCCTGGCCAGCAAAGACCCTTTGGTTATCTTATCAGAGTGGTTTCCACATTAGCACTTAGCCTCATAGCTCCTAGAAACCTAGCTATCTTTTGTGCATCACCTAATTATAATTTTGCAAGTTTAAATTATGTATACCATGCTTGCAGAGTAATTGCATGCAGCAAAAGGTACTGAAACAAAATGACTCACTGTGGAAGGACTACATCTAGAAAATCCTTTTATAATCAAAGAAGAAAAATAATAAAGTCCAGAGGGTGATTGCACCCTGTCTTAGGGAGTGGGTAAATTGCTCTCTGGAAGTACCTGTTTTTCTCGCTTAACCATAGATAGAGTCACCAATATGTTTTTTTTCTGCTAAAATCAGATGAGATTAATTCTGTTTCTATCTTCTAGATCCCCACTCATTGCAACTATGAGCTAGATAATGAATGGTGATCTTTGTTGAATCAGTTGAGCCCTAGTGATGAAGAGACAATTCTAAGCCTCTCAGCAATTTTCAGGTTAAAAAGTGAAATGTGCAAACTCAACACAAAAAGTTTCTAGAATTTATATGTCTTTGTGCTTAGGCAATGTCCAAAAAAAAAGAATCACAATATTGGACTTAAATGCTTTGTTCCATTTCAGATACTAAGTTTTTCTTTAGATCTGGTCCTTGTGTCCTGACTGTCAGTATCCATCTTAACTGTGAAACAACTTTTGTCACCCTTAACATCCTAGACGTACTTTTATAGTTACTTCCACTTAATTTCAATAAGTTTTAAGATATTAATGAAAAATGACCACTTTTCCACTTGCAGAACCTCTTGTCCAACCTCCAAGCCAAATGCCATTCAGCTGACTACACCTTGTATTATTTTAATAGTTTCTTGTTGTGGGGAGTGATGGAAGAAAAAGAGAGCTTCACACCTCTCTAAGAAATTATAATTAGGAAAGAATTTCATGAAATGTCAGAACATCTGAACTTATTTTTTACAGTGTCCTTCAGCAATAATAAATTTGATGAGAGGTGTACCATGGGAGATTAATAAAAATAGTGGCCATGCAAAAGGAATAGTATTAGAGGATTTTCATATGCACACTAGAAAACCAGTAGAAAACAAGCAGAAAACAAAGGAACTGCACTGTAAACTTTAAATGCTCATGAAGTTTTTTCTAAACTAAAACGCATTTGCTATTAAGGATTCTCTTTTAACTTCCTCTGTTAAGTTTCAGTCTATAGTAATTTTAGAACAGCTTTGTTACAACCTTGTTAATACATGGATTTTAGAGGAAACACCAATACATTCTTAACGTTAGCTATGTCAGTGGTGCCACTGTAATACGGTGCATGCCAGATAATGCCGATGATGGTAAAATAATTGTAAGCTGTGCTTCTGCTGACAAATAATCTTCGTTATATTGTACTTACATACTGTGTACAAATCTATTGTAGTTCACTGAATTGAGTGCACCCTGATCACTTACCATGAAAGTCGTCAGTTATGTAATGTTAAATAAGTTCTGTTGCAAAAGATTTTACAGTGCTTTCCATGAACTACTATTTCATAAAAATAAAAATAACTTTTATATTTCCATTTGAGCTAGGAATTGTCTATATGAAAAATCCATCTGAAATCAGCATTTGTGAGAGCGAATTAAGCACACAGCAACACCTATACAATTTTTACCAAAAAAAAGTCATTAGTATAATTTATTTTCAAAAATAATTAATGTATCATTGTTTATTCCACATATGTCAACATGAGTATCCAGGCTAAAAACTGAAAGATAACAAATAAACAAAATAACCAACACATGCTCAAAGTCACCAAAAAACCCCCAACCAACCATGTACATAGAAGCACACAAACATGTTCAAGTTGTGTTCATAAACATGTTCATAAATGGCAGCCTCCCAAAAAAACACCTATACCCAATGAGGTTTCACCGTTGACAGTTTCAAAGCCTATAACCCAAATTTGTACCCTTAACAGGACTAAGGAGCATGACTATGTTTCGAAGTACAAAGACATGGTAGTAAGAAATCACTTTTACACAATGTTTGCTAAATATTGAACTGCTATAAAATGTAAACTGATACCATACAGGAAGTATCTCCTTACCAATAGGACATGTTGATAATTTTTCGGAGCATGGAGGTGAACTAGTAGGTTTTATATCAAATTAAATGAAATGAAGTTAAATTACATCAAATTAAAGTAATTCCTGACTCTATATACATCTCTGCCTGAATGCTGGTTCCTCAGCCCAGTGTGTTCTGTCTGTACATCAGCATTAATTGAAGGGAAGGGCATCTGAGCAGATAAATATTTTGGAAATAGTTAAAATGTATGATTAAAAGACTCTTCCTCAGTTGTGGCACCCAGTATCCTACTCTGACAGGTGACCATGTTCTATCAACCTTTTTCATAAGTTTACCAATTTTTTTGATATTCACCTTCAAAGCAGTTTTTTTTCACTCTAACCCTTCTATCATCAGACATTGTC
This sequence comes from Mycteria americana, assembly GCF_035582795.1. Lineage (NCBI taxonomy): Eukaryota > Metazoa > Chordata > Aves > Ciconiiformes > Ciconiidae > Mycteria > Mycteria americana. Next base: position 171,451,175 of record NC_134365.1, on the reverse strand, counting down.
CAAGGAAAAGTACTCTTATGAGGATTAGATTTTGTGTGTGTGTGATTTTCCCATCTAAATGTATTTATTATCAATTTATACATGTCTGTTCTTTGAAAGAAATTGTTCTTTGCTTACATGGCTCATTCCCTTCCTTTACCTGTAACTCTTGATGTAATTTTGCTAGACTTGATTTTGCCAGACTATTCAAAATGAATTCTTCTAAATTCTTCTGATTTCCATTCTATTATTCCCCTTAGTCCTTCTTAGCATGTGGTTTGGTTATTTTACTGATCAAGGAAATTACCAGAATTATATGATTATTCAGATGAGGTTTCACAAGTTTTTGTGATCACACTAACACATGAATGACAATTCTGTTCCTGATACATTCTGGGAAATGTTTGCTTTCTTCCAACTGCTTTACATTATTTTCTCAGAATCCCATTGTGATAGCCTGTTCTTTTTCCACCTCATCATTTACAAACAAAAAAATTCCCATCTTCCATATTGTTTCATTGTTTGTGATCTCCTATTTTCTGAACAAAGGTCATTCTCCTTATGTTATTCTGGTCCTCAGAGTCATCTCAATCCATCCACCTAATAACCCAATTCCTCTCCATATTTATGATTCTTCGCAAACTTCAATCATTAGCAAATGAATGTTCATTATATAAAATAAAAGACGAAACTCAAGACTATTTTCAAAACCAACTGATTCTCAACACAAATAAGTTCTTTGCACCATAATCTCCCATTCAACATTTTCTGATAATGTTTGCCTTTGAGCATGCTCCTTATTCACTTTGTAACTAACTCCTCCATAAATGAAATTGGTAAATGTCAGTCATCTCTAGTATAACTAGTAGTTTCTTATTTAGCAAAATATGCATTAGTAATGTTCAGATAGGTGACATCAAGTGAATTTTAGTAGCCTGTAAAGTTGCTATATTATGAAGAAAGTTGTCAGACAATCTAGCAAAATCTATCTTTGTTTAACTCACAGTGTATTTTAGTCCGTTGCTCATTTATCTTCAAATATGTAATAATATTTTTATTAAAAATTGATTTCAGGCTTTGTATAACATTGAGGTCAGATATGCAAGTTTAGCCAGATGTCTTTTTTATTTTCTTTCAGATATACTCAATATATTTGCTATTCTTGGGTGATAAACTTGACTTTATAGTTTTATTAAAAATGTTAATTACCAGACCTCAAATATGATGTGCAAGTTCTTTCAGAATCCAGGGATGGAGATTACTTGATCCCTCCACCTAATTGCATGGATCCCTCCACCTAAATGTTCCACCTTTTTTTATGATCCTACCTTTATCTCTGGGATCTACACAATTATCTTTACTGAAAATAGAGACAATACATTCATATCCCTTAGAATTTACCTCATCTTATTTGCACACATATGTCACTTCATTTATCTTTTTTATTTTTTCCTATAGATAGTATTTTAAGCAGGTTTGGGGTTTTTTTGTTTGGTTGGTTTTTTGTTTTTTAATCACTGGCATGTGACATGCTGCCTGTTGATTTAAAGAATTTTTAGGTAGAAAACACTTAAGTTCATGCCTGTTCAGTCAGCCATATCCTAGTTTATCTACATTTTTGGGATTTGGATCTACATCTTTTATTATATATGTGTCTGTGCAAACGTTAGTCTTTCAAATTCATCATTTTAATTAAAGAATTAAAATTTGCTATGCCTAGTTGAAAGAGCTATTTAAGCAAGCATCTGGATTAAGTCTGTCATCTAGGCTACCTCTGCTGAGAGCAATTTCTCCCACATATCTTGCAAATTAATCTTGGAATAGGATAGGAGAGTAGAGAAATGTCCTCTGGAGTGTCTGTCTTTGTCCATTGGCTTTCTAAGGTATCGAAAATATATATTTTTTTAAATGGCTAATTTTTAGAGAATAGAAGATAACTGAGAAGAATACTACCATTGTTATCTCAATAATATTGCTTATCTGCAAAAGAAGATTAAAAAGAAACTTTCTTATTTCAGGAATGTCAAGAAGATTAAAACTACTGAAATTTCATTGGAAAGATAGTATTTTCCCAGACTAAATGTATTTGTTGCCCAAGACACAGTCTAAAGAAAGAAGGCTTAATTCAGTTGTCCATACATAGGTATTTAGTGCCGTTTTGGCTGCCCCAAGAGATGAAAAGCGTTCAAGTGGAGCTGATAAATTTGATGCATAACACATGATAGTCTCTTACTCCTACAGAGCAGCAGCTGGAAGCCAGGTTGAACGCCACAGGACATCTCAAACACCACTATGTGCATATGTGTAGGAAATGTCACACTTAAAATCTTGTTATGGGCAAGAAGAAAACACACCAAGAAGGAAAGTCAACAATTTATTCTTAGTGTAACGAAAATTTTTACAGTTTAGTAGAGAATTATTATTATTTCAATTATAGATAATACAGAAACAAGAAAAAAAAAGACAAAAAAGAAAAGAAATTATAGGATTGTAGAAAAAGTTTCAATAACAATAATTTTGTTAAAAATGCTTGTCCTGGTTTCGGCTGGGAAAGAGTTAATTTTCTTCCTAGTAGCTGGTATAGTGCTGTGTTTTGGATTTACTATGAGAATAATGTTGATAACACACTGATGTTTCAGTTGTTGCTAAGTAATATTTACACTAGTCAAAGACTTTTCAGCTCCCCATGCTCTGCCAGGTGCACAAGAAGCTGGGAGGGGGCACAGCCGGGACAGCTGACCCCAACTGACCAAAAGGCTATTCCATACCATACGACGTCATGCTCAGTATATAAACTGGGGGGAGTTGGCCGGGGGGGCAGCGATTGTTGCTCGGGGACTGGCTGGGCATTGGTCAGTGGGTGGTGAGCGGTTGTATCACTTGTTTTTTCCCCTGGGTTTTGTTCCTCTCTCGCTCTCTTGTTGTTTCCCTTTCATTACAATTATTATTATTATTATTATTATTATTATTATTATTATTATTATTATTTCCAATTATTAAACTGTTCTTGTCTCAACCCATGAGTTTTCTTACTTTTGCTCTTCCGATTCTCTCCCCCATCCCACTGGGAGGGAGGGTGAGCAAGCGGCTGTGTGGTGCTTAATTGCCAACTGGTGCTGAACCACAACAGTCCTTTTTGGCACCCAACTTGGGGGTCGAAGGGTTTGAGATAATAACAGATTAACCAGAGTGTATTAAGGAATTTAGATCTGTTAAGAGTTGCAGGCCACAATATTGATTCATCTGTTCTCGTACCTGTCTGCACCTGTCTGCACCATGCTCATTTTTTTGCTGTACATGTTAAAGATTGGTGTTGGTTTTTGCAGTTTTCTGTGCTCTGCTTTAATTGGTGATGTTTTGCCTGGCCTGGGAGATTTGTTATTAAAACAGTGACCTTGAGTTTACTTTGGTATTTAAGGTTTGTACTGAAGCCATTACTGTACGTCGGGTACCACCTCGTGGAGACAATTAGCAATTATACTTCTTCCTCTGAGAGGTTTTTTATAGGTGAAATACAAAATGGCACCTTCGCTACCTTCTTCTGTGATATTTCCTCCTTCATTACAATAACTTTTCAGTATCTTGAACATCCTTCGGTAGTTAAGATACACCTATTGGTATTGCTTGGGAATATTGGTTTGGTTTTGTCTAAGGTTAGTAAGTAAGTTAAGAATATCATCCAGAGATCCAAGGCTGGATAGTTATGAGTGGCAGGGTGTGTGGGATAGCATGGACAAACGCCTAGGGCGGTGGGCACCTCCAGTGTTTTGGAACTTCACCCCTGAACAAGTGCAGAATCCTGAAAAATTAGGAAAATATTTGGAAAAAGTATGTTGCCACCCTGGCAATTCTAAAGAGATTACAAATCACTGCAATGTGCTGGGGCCTGGCCCATGCCTATCGAGCCCCGTTCAACACTATTCAGAACACTCAAGGGGAAGAGAAGGTCTCTGGATCTGGTGGCAAAACAACAGGCACCATGGCTACTCCAGCCCCTGCTATGACAGGCACTGCAGCTACTCCAGCCCCCCTGTGACATATAATGCCGTTTAACCAGGGAACCAACCCGTGTCGGTATCAGTCACCCCTATACACAAGAAGAAACCCTGGAAGCAAAAATCAGCTCATTTAGAAAGGGAAGATGAAAAAGCAGTGCCATCACAAAGAGAGGAAGAGGAAGAACTCATGATGAGACAGAAACCACCTGATCCCTATCCCTGAGTGAGCTGCGAGATATGTGAAAATATTTCAGCCGTTGTCCAGGCGAGCACATTGTCACCTGGCTGCTCCAATGCTGGGATAATGGGGCCAGTAGCCTGGAATTAGAGTGCAAGGAAGCCAAGCAGCTGGGATTCCTTTCTAGGGAAGGGGGCATTGACAAAGTTACTGGAAAAGGGGCACCAGCCCTCAGCCTCTGGAGGTGACTCCTGTCAGGTGTGAAGGAAAAGTATCCCTTCAAGGAGGATGTTATACATCACACAGGCAGGCAGACCACCATGGAGAGAGGTATCCAGTACCTGAGGGAATTAGCCATGCTGGAGGTGGTTTATAGTGACCTGGACAACGAGCAGTTACCCAAAGACTGGGATGAAGTCCAGTGCATGTGACCCATGTGGCGGAAGTTGGTATGGAGCGCACCATCGTCGTGTGCCAACTCATTGGCAATAATGAACTGGAAAGATGGAGAGGGTCCAACAGTGGATGAAGCAGCTAGCAACTCCGTGAATACAAATAAAGTATCTCTTCCTCCTTTGTCTTGGCTGTGGAGAAACTGTCCCAGAAGGTCCAGCAACTCAAAGAGCATAGGTCCTACTTTCCACCTGTACAGACCAGTACCTCAGCTCTTAGGAGTCAGTGTTCCTCTGCTCAAGAGAGAGGATATAGAGGGTACACACCATGGGGCACCCTATGGTTTTACCTGCATGACCATGGAGAGTACATGAGGAAGTGGGATGGAAAACCTACCTTGACCCTAGAGGCGTGGGTAAGTAAGTTGCAAGGAAAAACAATCACACAAGGGGGTTCTTCCAGGAAAATTGCTGCTCCAGTTTCCAGTGGGCAGTCCCAGAGAGAGTAAAAGGGCTGATCTTACTCCTGATTTTAATGAAGGAGCTCCTGCCTCGTATATACAAGAAGTGGTAATGAGTACTATGACCAGGACTAGAGGGGCCCTGCCTCCAGCCAGGAGGAGGAAAGGGACAACCAGGTTTACTGGACTGTGTGGATTCGATGGCCTGGCACATCAGACCCACAGAAGTATAAAGCTCTTGTAGACACCAGTGCACAGTGTACCCTAATGCCATCAAGCTATATAGGGGCAGAACCCATCTGTATTTCTGGAGTGACAGGGGGATCCCTACAGTTAACTGTACTGGAGGCCGAAGTGAGCCTATGTGGGAATGAGGGGCAAAAGCACCCCATTGTGACTGGCCCAGAGGCTCCGTGCATCCTTGGCATAGACTGCCTCAGGAGAGGGTATTTCAAGGACCCAAAAGGGTACTGGTGGGCTTTTGGTATAGCTGCCTTGGGGATGGAAGAAATTAAACAGCTGTCCACCTTGCCTGGTCTCTCAGAGGACCCTTCTGTAGTGGGGTTGTTGAGGGTCAAAGCACGCCAGGTGCCACACAGTGGCAATTGCTACCACAACAGTGCACTGAAGGCAATATCGTACCAACCGAGACCCCCTGATTCCCATCCATAAACTGATTCATTGACTGGAGACCCAAGGAGTGATCAGTAAGACTCGCTCACCTTTTAACAGCCCTATACGGCCAGTGCAAAAGTCTAATGGAGAGTGGAGACTCACAGTAGACTGTTGTGGCCTGAATGAAGTCATGTCACCGCTTAGTGCTGCCGTGCCGGCCATGCGGGAACTTCAATATGAATTGGAGTCAAAAGCAGCCAAATGGTATGCTACAATTGATATCACTCATGCGTTCTCAATGCCTTTGGCAGCAGAGTGCAGGCCACAGTTTGCTTGCACTTGGAGGGGCATCCAGTACACTTGGAATCAACTGCCCCAGGGGTGGAACACAGCCCTACCATTTGCCATGGACTGATCCAGGCTGCACTGGAACAGGGTGAAGCTCCAGCACATTTGCAGTACATTGATGACATTATTGTGTGGGGCCATACAGCAGAAGAAGTTTTTAAGAAAGGGAAGAAAATAGTCAAAATCCTTCTGAAGGTCGGTTTTGCCATTAAAAAAGGTAAGGTCAAGGGACCTGCACAGGAGATCCAGTTTTTAGGAATAAAATGGCAAGATGGACGTCGCCAGATCCCAATGGATGTGATTAACAAAATAACAGCCATGTCTCCACCAACTAGCAAAAAGGGAACACAAGATTTCTTAGGCGTTGTGGGTTTTTGGAGAATGCATATTCCAAATTACAGTCTGATCATAAGCCCTCTCTATCAAGTGACCCAGAAGAAGAATGATTTCAAATGGGGCCCTGAGAAACGACAAGCCTTTGAACAAATTAAATGGGAGATATTTCATGCAGTAGCCCTTGGGCCAGTCTGGGCAGGGCAAAATGTAAAAAATGTGCTGTACACTGCAGTCAGGGAGAATGGCCCTACGTGGAGCCTCTGGCAGAAACCACCAGGGGAGACTTGAGGTCGACCCCTGGGGTTTTGGAGTCGGGAATACAGAGGATCCGAGGCCTGCTAGACTCCAACTGAAAAAGAGATAATGGCAGCATATGAAGGGGTTCGAGCTGCTTCGGAAGTGGTTGGTACGGAAGAAGAGCTCCTCCTGGCACCCCGACTGCTGGTGCTGGGCTGGATGTTGAAAGGGAGGGTCCCCTCTACACATCATACAACTGATGCTATGTGGAGTAAGTGGCTCGCATTGATCACACAACGGGCTCGGATAGGAAACCCCAATCACCCAGGAATCTTGGCAGTAATTATGGACTGGCCAGAAGGCAAAGATTTCAGAATATCACCAGAGGAGGAGGTGAAGCGTGCTGAAGATGCCCCACTGTACAATAAACTACCAGAAAATGAGAAGCAATATGCCCTGTTCACTGATGGTTCCTGTTGTATTGTAGGAAAACATCGGATATGGAAAGCTGGTGTATGGAGTCCTATATGACAAGTTATAGAAACTGCTGAAGGAGAAAGTGAATCGAGCCAATTTGCAGAAGTCAAGGCCATCCAGTTGGCTCTAGGCATTGCTGAATGAGAAAAGTGGCCGGTGCTCTGTCTCTATACTGACTCATGGATGGTGGCAAATGCCTTGTGGGGGTGGACTTAACCATGGACACTATTGCACAGTTATCCATGAACGTGAAACATGCGCTGCAATTGAACCAGCCAAGGGATTAAAGCCTCTGTGGTATGGAGTACAGTGGCTGAAATATAAATACGGGGAGGCCTGACAGATTGACTATATCACACCTCCACAAACCCGTCAAGGCAAGCGCTATGTGCTTACAATAGTGGAAGCAGCCACCGCATGGCTGGAAACATATCCCGTGCCCCATGCCACTGCCCAGAACACTATCCTAGGCCTTGAAAAGCAAGTCTTATGGCAACATGGCACCCCTGAAAGAATTGAGTCAGACAATGGGACTCATTTTGGAAACAACCTCATAGACACCTGGACCAAAGAGTGTGGCATTGAGTGGGTATATCACATCCCCTATCATGCACCAGCCTCCAGGAAAATTGAACGATACAACAGACTGTTAAAGACTACACTGAGAGCAATGCGTGGTGGGACATTCAAACATTGGGACACACATTTAGCAAAGGACACCGGGTTAGTCAACACTAGGGGATCTGCCAATCGAGCTGGCCATGCCCAATCAAAACTTTTACATATTGTAGAGGGAGATATATTCCCTGTAGTGCACATAAAAAACATGCTGGGGAAGACAGTCTTGGTTACTCCTGCCTTGGGCAAAGGAAAACCCATCCATGGGATTGTTTGTACTCAAGGACCTGGGTGCACTTGGTGGTAATGCAAAAGGATGGGGAAGTCCGCTGTATACCTCAAGGGGATTTGATTTGGGTGAGAATAGCAGTGAACTAAATGATATGGTGCTAATTGCTATATAATACTGTATGTCATAACTTTTATGGTTGCTATATGCCATATCAACAGTATTACCCAGAATCACCCAGATTAATGAAGAATGAACTTTGATGAAATCAAGCGAAGTGCAGCAGTGGTGGAACTAGATCTGACTTCAGCATGCAACAATCCAACACCACACACCATCTCTCCTGCTCTGAAAGACTGTTACGGCAGATGGAGCCCAAAGTCATGGACTAAATGAACTGAACGGACATTTTAGAGGGATGGCCCATAGACCAAGGGAATGATATCTGTGTGTATATATCAAAAGACAGGAAAAGTGGTGGTGATTAATTGGAATGTATTGAAAGGGTAGGACCTGTGCATGACGTAGATGGTATAGAATAAGGGGTGGATACTGTTGTGGTTCAGCCCCAGTTGGCAATTAAGTACCACACAGCTGCTTGCTCACCCTCCCCCCCCCGGTGGGATGGGGGAGAGAATCGGAAGAACAAAAGTAAGAAAACTTGTGGGTTGAGATAAGAACAGTTTAATAGTTAGAACAAAAATAATAATAATAATAATAAATCATAATGAGAAGGAAAACAACAAGAGAGCAAGAGAGGAACAAAACCCAGGAAAACAAAAGTGATACAACCACTCACCACCCGCCAACCAACGCCAAGCCAGTCCCCGAGCAGCGATCACTACCCCCTGGCCAACCACCCCCAGTTTATATACTGAGAATGATGTCGTATGGTATGGAATAGCCCTTTGGCCAGTTTGGATCAACTGTCTTGGCTGTGCCTCCTCCTAGTTTCTTGTGCGCCCGGTAGAGCATGGGAAGTTGAAAAGTCCTTGACTAGTGTAAACGTTACTTAACAACAACTAAAACATCAGCGTGTTACCAATATTATTGTCATACTAAAATCCAAAACACAGCACTATACCAGCTACTAGGAAGAAAATTAACTCTTTCTCAGCCAAAACCAGGACAATGCTACACACACACTTCCTAGTTAGTGTTACCTTCGGTGTTATGCTCACCCCTTATGGTAACCTAAGTTTACAGTTCTGGTCAGTATCACACAGGAAGGGAAAAATTCCAGCAAGTCATAACTGTCCTTTGCTGGAAGGAGTGAGATTTGTATGATAAGAATTTCTTCTTTCTCCTCCCTCTAGGATTCACTTTGGACTATTTGTCTAACCCACTTTTACACCTTGATCTTTCTTTGCTGGTCTGCATCTCCATGTTGCTTCCAAATTTAGTATATCAGGTACATTTTACGTATGTTGAGTGCTTGCTCTTTGCTCTCTTGTTATTCCTATAACTGTTTTTGTCCAGCTCCTATTTATTTCACTGATGATTGGTGAGTTATTCACAGCCTTGCAATCTCCAGTAACAACCTGTGCCTCCCATCTTATCATCCTGTGCCTATTCTAATTTCTACTGCATGTTGTGACCTTACTTTCAAGGCCCTTGCTATCATACCAAGCATTTATTTCTCTATGCTACATCAGTATTCGTTAGAGCCATAAATACTGTTTTACACAGAATAACTACTTGGTACCATATAAATGGTACCATAAAATGGTAACCATTTGTTATGTTTATAACAAATTAAGCGTGACCTCCTGCTAATTAGAAAAAATGTTGATTCAACTAAATCAAGTAAAAACAAAACTCCAGACAGGTCAAGAAAACCTTAGACAAAACCTGAGAATTCTCAGGCTTGAGGCCTTGCAAACTTAATACTAAGCCTGTGGCTGGCAATTAGTAATGGAAATGTTATATTTACTGGGATGCTGGGTTAGAGAAATTAATTAAGTCATGAAAACTGGAGAAGAGAAAGGGGAATTAAGCCACTGAATGATAGCAATATTGATATTCTGCATTTGCCTAACCCTTTGCTGTTCAGCTAACACGGTCCTCTCTCCACCTCAATATTCCTTTCACTTTTTTTGCACCAGCTTTTCCTTCATCATGCTGGTTTTTTGGCATTTTGGTAAGCTAAAAGAGTCTGCAAAGAGTGAAAAAAAAGCACTTTAGCAAGTGCAAGTCAGGAAGCAACAATATACATCCAAATTAGGGGGAATCTGGGACTTCAATGGACAGAGGTTAGATATCAATAAATTACTACAGAATTGCCTAAATTCTGAAGTGTTATGCCAGACGTCAGCTAATAAGGTCTTTTAGAAGGATCTTTCACATATGATTTCCATGGTATTTTTTTCCTAAATACAATGCAGAAACGTCTTAAGGTATACAGGGACTTGTGCTCTTATGTTACTTAGACACTCTTGAAAGTCCCTACACTTCCCAAAATCCAAATAAAAAACCATGAAGCAGACACAATTAAGAGGAGGTTCTTATTGCTAATGTCAGCACAGAGCTATATTTATTTGTTCATATTTCTACAGAAATCTGAGCTGTAAGGTTCATACTCTGTCCTGTATTTAATATAAGAAAAAAAAAAAAAAAAAGCAAAAGCTGGTAAGACAACTTGAAAAGGAATGAGCAATGTCCTCTCTGAAAAAACACAGTAAGAAAGGCTTTACACAAGTGTGTAAGTGAATTAGCACCATTTCAAAAGTTTTAAATGCATAGTCTCAGTTCATTCATATAGAATTCTGATGCCCTTAACTTCAGACAGCAGCATTTGATTTACATCCAAAATTTTGCTAAAACCCAAAAAATGGCCTATAATACAAAAGGAGTTTGATGCACATGCTCTGCAAAATACATTGTATGTACAGTAATGTATATGATGCTACAGAACTCTAACAAAATTCTGCAAATGATTCCTTGTCAGTGAGCCCACTAAGAGGAACTCATTTCTGGATATGCATATGCCCACACAGATACCGTTATAATTTTGTCTTTCTCTTCACTTTCAAGTTTTTGTGATTCTGACCTGTTGCTTTACATTTGAAACTACTAGATTTTTCAAAAGGGTCCTTGAATTTAAAAGCATTTAAACTTTTGCAGTAAAGGCTTAGTTCCACAGATCCTCAAGTATCTGCTTTACTCTGTGTTCCATCTGTGGCAACTGGGAATGCCCAAGATATGTTAAGAAAACACCCACATTTCTGCAGTATCAGGATACTGGTTTTTCATGGATAAGCTATGACTGTGTTTTCTTTACAGGATAAACAGTGAAGGTACTGAAACAATAATAACAGGCAATGCAAAAAGAGGATGTAATATAGCATGCTATTTCAGAAGAAATTTCAGACTGAAATGTACTATTATATTTTGAAACTTACAAATAAATTAAAGAGGTCTATTAAGATGATACAGAGAAAAAAGAACCTAAGATATGACAGAAGAGTAAGAGAATGTCTATACCAAATAGCAGACAGTAGTATAGAACTGTCTGAAATAGCATTAAATCCAACTAGCGTTCTGGTTTATGCAAGGGTCCTCTTGAAGACATTGTATTAACTCCGAAAACAGGTTTGTTTTCATAGACTGGCACCGTGCTTGTGGATCAGAGCTTACTTTCTTGAGCATCTTAGTACCATCATACAACAATGTATCTTTCTGGTACTACCTTATCAGTGGTGCCCAATGACAGGACCAAAGGCAGTGGTCACAAACATAAACACAAGAGGTTCTGTTTGAACATCAGGAAACACTTTTTTACTGTGAGGGTGACTGTACATTGGCACAAATTGCCCAGAGAGGTTGTGGAGTCTTGCCTCTTAGAAATATTCAAAATCCATCCGCACATTGTCCTGGGCAGGCTGGTCTAGGTGGTCCTGCTTGAGCAGAGTGGTTGGACCAGATGATCTCCAGAGTTCCCTTCCAACCTCAACCATTCTGTGATCTTCTGGTTCTGGAGAAGTTTCAGTCAATAGCAACCTCAGTGCTTTCTGCATCATCATCCACTGTAGAAAATAGTCATGACCCATTGCCCACGGCCCAAAAAACACTTGTTTTGTTAAAACTGGAAAAACAAAGGTGGAGAGAACACATGACTGCTGTCTATAAATATAGTTGCAGAACTAACAATGGGGAAGAAAGAAGACCAATGTAAGCAAATGAACAGTGCTGGCATGAGAATGGGAAGGTATATAATGCCAAGAATAAATTTACATTCCAAATTAGCAGCAGATTCCAAACAAAATTGTTAAGTGGTAGTAACCTAGAAATAAGTAGTAGTGCTGTTTGCTGGAAGAGCAGGGAAATTGTCTCTAGCTGCTTTTAAAGTGGAGCTCACACATTTAAGAAATGAGAGACTGAAAGTCTGAATTCTCAGTCTCAGAGTCTCAGTCTTTCTTTAGGAGACTGAGAGTAGGTTAGACTCACTGAGTATGTCTACATTATTAAATAAAGGCCTGCAAAAAAGTGAGCTCAGAATCTGCAGCTTTGATTGTTATGCACACTCAAAAAGTTCTACTGCAATCATATGATTTTAAGGTTACACAAGGAAAACAGGATGATTCATAAGACTATTTCATGCAAAGATACTCTGGCCATAGTATAGTGTTTTATAAAAATAGAGGAGGATTCAAAGGTCTGAGTAATTATTGAGAATTTACAGATTTCTTTTCCTAGTGTCTTGTGAATAATAAATTGGATGATTTGAAACTGTCAACTATGCTTAAAAAATTATAGAGATAGTGTGAGGTGGAAGCAGGAGAAGTTGCAACATTCTACACATACTGAGATTTTTTCTGAAAAGAAAAAATTATTAAATCTTTAGTATATTACAAGCTGAAGTAATTATCAAATAAGGGTGTTTGCTAAGGCTTAACTATTATCACTCTTAGATTGGCGTAAATCTCATAACAATTTAAAGGTGGCCACGCTTCCATGTCTTTCATTCCCCCAGATTGCTTAGACAGTACAGGATTATAACAGCAGGGATATTAAAAGTCCCATTTGGTTTAATCAGTCTTCAGCTTCTTATCAGTGCTTACATATTTCTCCATGTTTCTGGATATAAGTAAAAATAGTTAAAGCCAGGATTAGCAGAAGAAGAAGAAGAAGAAGAAGAAAAAAAAAACCAAAAACCTGATTGTGCTGGACAAGGAGCATTTGCATAGAAGAATATCATCTGGGTGTTGGAGAAGAGAAAAAAAAAAAATCAGTGGGATGCCTGAAAGTTTAGGTTCCTACAGTAAGAGCTTAGCAGATCTGTAAGATTATCTAATTCAAATATCTAAGACCAAAACTGTGATCCTGAAAAATTTACAGCTGTGAATGTAGGACATTAAGCTCCACAGAAAACTCAAGTTTCCGTTGTGAAATGTCTCAGGCATCAAATTTTCTCATTTCATACATGTTCAGAAGTGTTTCAACTTGACAGGCAGAAGAATTCTATACTTCTATAATGACTAAATAGAGTCCATGTCCAGAAACTGAGCATTCATCCACAAAGAAGCTCACAGATTTCAACCTACTAGTCATGCCCTGTAATGGGCATGTAATTAAGTTGTACACAGTATGAAGTTGCAATGGCCGCTTTCTTTCAAAAACTGCGTGGAGAGTGCTTCTTGCTTTTATACAGCATTTTAATGCTTATTACAGTTACACAGCTTCTAAGCAACATAAATTCAGTTACTTCTGTTTTAGAGTATTCAGTATGAATACTTCAGCATCAATATATGGACCATTCATAGATGAAGCGTTCCATAAATATTCTCAAAAATATTTCAGTATTCAAAAAGGAATGAAAGAAAAATTAGCTGATAAATAGGTGTAGAGAACACGAATAAGAGTAATCTTACAGCACATTATTTAATATACTTGCCTAGGAAGGAAAGTCTTAAAACTGTTTACACATGTAGCATGGAATATTTGTTGGTCAAGATGGACATCAATCCATCAAAGGAAGAGCAAGACAAGCTAGGCTCCTACGTTCCATAAAGGAAGAGAATTTAGGATATGCCAATTCATACTGTTTCCACAATATGTAACCTGAATCAGCTTCCCAGACAGCATGCTAGCTACTCTGAATACTAATTTAATGAAATGTTGAATTTTCTTATACACAGTATAGGAGACTTTAATCAACACAGGGCATCAGGTGGTTAAAAAAAAATAAATTTCAGCACCCAACAATGTTGTCCATCTTATTTGTTACTGGCTCAACTTAGGTGAATCTTGAAGCATAGTTCTAGCTGACTCACTACCTTTTTGCTCTGTAGTCCCAGAAGAGATGTGCTACAACTGTTAATGCAACACATGAAGACCATCTGCAAAAACCTTTATATTGCACTTGAAAATAGCCAGACACATGGAGCTGCAAGCTGTCACTCAAGCTTACAGGTCTGTCAGAATAAATTCAGATATTGGCAACTATCCCTTACTTTATTGGGAGAAAAGGAAGAGGGATTTTTTTCAGAAAGGAAAAAAATAGGAACTTTCAGAATGTTACCTGGTTTTAATCTGGAATAGATTTAAATATAATATTTGTAAAGCATTAATCATTCTATGTCTAAATGCAAAAGATGCTGTATATTTAGTCTTTCTCTAAGCTAATGGCAAAGAATACCATGGTAGACGTGTACCACCGTATTTATCATAACAGTCTACACATCTCATATAACCTACTGTATCCTTCTGATTGCACGCTACAGATGCTGCAGCAGCAGGTGGTCCTATAGTTCAGTTCAAACTCCCCAAGCTCTCTACTTTCTCACAGTACATAATGGAGTGAACAAAATGAATGCTGTGAAACTACTAGGAGTTATGATTGCGCACCATTTTTTCCAAATGCACGTAAAATCTGTAGATATTAATTTTTTAGTTTGGTGCATACTCTGCAAACAACTGCTGAAACACAATTTGCCATACAGAAGAGTGTGAGATTGCATCTTATTGAGGCTTGTATACCAATATGCTTGAGCAGCCCTTGGAACAGTGGTAAGCCTTGCAACAGTTAAGTAGAAAAGTGTTATCATTTGTCTTCAGTGAAGACTCTGAATAGATGCTTTGCATAACCTTTTGGTATCATACTAAGATATTCCTGGAAATAATGGACCTCCAAACTAACTAAATACAGTCAGGCATAGCCATCTGAATGGTGTCTTCCAAATCAACTAATTCAGTAAGTTAATGAACTTCCAAATTAATTAATTCAGTTCTATCTGAAAATTAGAAGCAAGTCAATCCCATAAACATTTAGCTCTTTAAAATGAAGATGTCTAGCTTAAGCTAGTGTTGCAGACTTTCTCTATGTTCAATAATACAAGTTTTCTTACTAAAATATAATTAATTCCTGTAAGATAGGCGAATAAGACTAATCTATATCCGGAGACATAGGACTGCTTTAGCAATCCTGGATCCAAGTGTGTATACTGGGGGCCAACTGATTGCATACAAAAGCCAGAATGGGACATACATCAGCATTTTTCTTCATTCTGTTCTCTGCTTATACTTACATATACAGTATATAAATAGAAATTAATTTTTACCTAAAAGCCAACCTTTAAAAGGTACCACAGGTAAAGATTTGTGTCCTCACCTTGCTGCCTTTTAATGTAAAAGACATACTAGACTTGAATTGGTGTGAAAATTCTGACAGGAAAAATGATTATTTTTTCCTCTAAAATGTCCCAATTGATTGAATATTCTGTCAGATCTGGTCAGCATAGAGATACTGCTGGTTTATATCCTACTCTGTGTTAGATTTCCAACAAGAATTAATTTATGATGTTAATACATGAATTGAATATGCTTTATAAATAGTGAAGCATTAAATATTTATATACATTTTCGTACATCTGTTGCATATAGTATATATTAAAGTCTATTATTAAATTATACGCATAACTATGGTAAGACTGTGTTGGGAATAGATACAAGCGCAACAATAGAACATGTTGAATGCTGGTTTAAGACCACAGTTTTAGGCAGGCTGCTCACCTGCAGAACAGTAAAAGTGAGATTCATTCTACCTTATTTTCATGTTGAATGCTGGTTTAAGACCACAGTTTTAGGCAGGCTGCTCACCTGCAGAACAGTAAAAGTGAGATTCATTCTACCTTATTTTAGACATCTAAAGCTCAGCTAAAATTCTAGTGAGTGAAGGAAATCATGCACTAATCTTCTCCTCTTTTCAGCAGCTGTCTAATGTCAACATCTAAGTATGGTGAGATGAATCCCACAGCAAAATCCATGGGAATCGAGTAAACTTACAAACACCTTATTCAATTACATTTACTATTATTTATACTGCTGCCTGGAACCACATTTCAAACTAGAACTTCTCAACAAGTTTGCTTTCTCAAAGTAAACTTTCATCTGTCAAGGTAGAGAAATACTTTTATATGTCACATGATATAAAAGAAGTATGAAATGTGTGAAGCCAAATAGCTAATAATAATGTCATAAGACATTGAGTAACATTAAAACATGTATGCAAAGAATATCTTTATCCTCAGTCATTTGTGAGATTAGTCTTACCTAAGTTTAGTCATCTAAAAGTTGGACGTCTTTCCTACATAAATTGCTCAGTCTTCATTTATTGACTAATAGAAATAGCAACTTTTTAAAGGTGATTCATCAAACATGGGATATATGTCCAATTTTTAGATGACAAAACCAGTGATTTGGTTTCCCCTTAAGATTCTTCACTTCTATTAACCAACTAATGAAAAATATGTTGGTGATGACATTTATTTTAATTTTTTTAAGCATTTAGAAATCCAGGATGGAATTTTACATAATTTATCATTTGTGATGAAACTCTTGTCGATTTGATTCATTATTTTAGAATGCAAATGAATCTTCCTATGGGGAAAATAATAAGCATAAGTATAAATTTGAGCATATATTCTCCTTAAATACTCTGTTCTATTTTCTGGAACATACAAAGTGCGTAATGTTATGGATTAAATCTATTCTATTGATGGTTTTATACCATAACTGGATGCCATATTCTGAAATAGGAACTTGTTTGTTTGCTTGGAGAGTAAGGAGATGGTGTTTGGTTGGTTGGTTTGGTTTGTCTTGTTTTTTAAAGCTTCACATGAATGTAAGAATATTCCAGAAATCAAATCTCTAACATAATATTTTAAGATGGAAGTGTCTGCTGGAGATCTCCAACCTCCTGCTCAAAGCAAGGAAAATTTCAGAGTTAGATCAGATTGGTCAGGGTTTAATCTAGTCAAGTTTCAAGTATCTGCAATGATGGAGACAGCAATGGTTTTTTTTCTGTGTCACTTGGACAAGTGCTTAACTACTGTCAATGTAAAGGGCTTCTCTGTCCTTCAGAGCAGCCTCCCATGGCATCCTCTCTACCAGTTCCCAGGGCAAGCCAAAGTCCCCTCTCCTGAAGTACAGGTTCTTTGTTCTTCTACTGGCTTTCCTCACTTCCTTCTCTATCTTAAACTCTACCCTCTCACAGTCACTGCAGTCAGGGCTACCACTGTGTGAGAGACTGAAAGAGTTAATGTCTCAAACATTCTGGCGATTCGAGGCGCTATTTGCATGGCGACAGCAGGTCGGTGAGCACGGGGTGGGGGAGAGCAAGAGCGGGATGTGGAGAGCGCGTCGGAGGAAGCGCGGTTCCAGGTTCTGCCAAGCCTGACCATGTATGGCCAGAGGTCACACAGAGTTGATCTGAGGAAGGGGCTTGCAACCGCCCGAGAGACCCCTCGTGACCACCCCCCTCCCCCAGCGCCTGCGCAGAAGATTGAGAACTTTCTAGAACAAGAAGTCCTGAAGGGGCGTACCTGGAGGCGGGGATTAGCCTATAAAAGGCTTCCCCCCCCCAGGGAAGCGCCCGCACGCCCACCACTGGAGGATTGCCACGTCTGTCATCGTCATCGCGGGATCCAAGGGTGGTGATACTTTTTCTTTCTCTTTCCTCCTCTCTTCTCCTTTCCTTTTCTTGCTTCTCTCTTCCTCTGCTCTTCCAATATATATATGCAAGTTTGGGATCGGGTTGCCCGGAAAATAGCTCCATTGCCAAATCGCCTTTGTTTATTCGTTAAACTCGTCAGGTCGTTAAGTTTGTCCATTTGTGGAATTCGCCAGTTAATAAAGTTGCTGGCCAGACTGTTCCTCTGGGTCATTGTTGTGACTCTACTGACCACGCGTCTCTGCCGAGCAGAGATCGGCTTTTGTCGGTACACAAACCATCGGGGAATTGAAAAGATTCACCCATCTCGCAACCCACCGAGTGGGACGAGACACACTGACAATCATATCTCTGAGCAGTTCCTCATTTCATGTGAGTAGCAGACCCAAGACAACATCTTCCGCAGCAGTGCCGTAAAGAACCCACCTCAAAAAAAATGTATCAAAGCACTCCATGAATCTCCTGGATTGCTTGTACCCCTCCATGCTTCCAGCTGTTACTGGAATGGTTAAAGTCCCATGGGTCATGTAAGACATACAATTGGAAGACTACATTGAGCTGTTTGCAGATGGTCTCACTCAATCTTCTCAATCTGGTGGTTTGTGGCAGATGCCCACTGTGACCTCCTCCTTCTTGGCCTCTTCTCTGATCGTGATCCAACATGTGAGCTGTTCCTTTGCATAGAGCACAATCCTCCAACCTTGTTTCCCCTTCCCATTTTGTCTAAAGGGCCTGTGTGCATTCAGTGCTTCATTCATACAAATTACTATGTCTCTGTGATCCTTTGTGATGAGGTCATAGCTGTGCAACTACTCACAGGTTTTCAGTTGCTTCTCTTTGGTTCTCATGCTGCCACAATTCAGATAGGCCTCTAGTCACACCACTTTTTCTAGGGGAGGTTGAGATTTTCCCCTACAGTTCTGTCCCTGGTGTGCTTCCTGCAATCCCCCCTCCCCCAGTTATCTGCAGGTGTTGGTCTCCAGTGGTCACACCCTGTAGTTACCACTACTGCCCCACCAACTTTTGCAACATTGAGCAGCACCTGCAGATCCCCTGTGCACCACCCTCTGTGCCAAATGGTAGGTGCCTTGTACCTGCATGCATGTCCTAGTTATTGTGCTTTTAGTCACTGATGTTCCCTGGGTGTTAGTTAAATAGGAAGCTGGGCGTGAGCCACCCCAGCTCCTGCATAATTTCCCATTCAGTAGGCAACTTCTTACAGTCTCTCTTGGTTCCCAACTGCTGTGAATGCTGAGTTCTTGGCACTCTCCCTTCTATGCTGTGCTCCCCTTCCTCCTGCACCGTGCTTATCAAAAATGCATCTGTAGAGGTGTCCTAGTGAGAATAAAAGGGTTCAATAGTTATCTTTAAGACCTGCCTTTTGGTAAAGGAAACCAGGAAGAAATGTTTTCAAGCCTAAAGGATTCAGGCAATGTCTAGGTCTAGAGATTCAGATTAGAAATCTGGACTCATCGTTCATCCAGCTCTGTGCTGGATGTTGCTGTCATAGAAGTCAAAGTAAAAAAAAAAAATTAAAAAATTAAATTAAATAAAAGTTCTCATTGAATTTAATGGGAGATGATCAAATCCTTTGCAGACTCCCAGTTTTGCATATTTACAGCTCTGAAAGAGCATGGCCTTAGGGGCAGTCATTTTATAATTTTATTCCTCTTCAAACAAAATTGTCCTGTTGTGCTTTCAAAGGCTGACAAAAGCACTAGATATAGTTTGAATGTCTCTTCTTGTTAGGGGACATCAGATGGGGGAAAAAAACCAACACCACCCCACCACAAAGAGCCTGAGCTAATTTTCATAGGAGCCTTAATAGTGATCATACCAAAGTGACCTTGGTGGAGTTAGCTAATGGTCATAGAGTTCTGAGCTTCTGTTAGAAGTCAAGTGGTATGTTAAATAAAGTAGCACTAATTATTTTGATGACCACTTTCTTTGTGTCTGGACCAGTCTTCACTCTGTATTTGTCAGACTGGACAAACCCTAGGAGAGTTACCTATGACGACCTCCAAACTGAGATCAGACACTATAGCCTATGATCACTGCTAGGAAGATTATACAATTGTGGCTCATGGTGTAAGCTATCTTGTGTTTTTTCTGCCTTGTCTTCAGCATCCTTTAGTTCTAACAACGATGAATGTCATTTTAACTTCATTTTAACATGCATGGCAATGAAAAGCTACTTGGTAAAAAAAAAAATTGTGCAAGCATTTTCCTATCAGCAGTCTAGCATGCCTTCTGATAGCCAGGGCCTTGTATCATAAAATCATAGGACCATATGAAAATTCAGGTTGGAGGGGTCTTTAGGAGATTCTAGTCCAACCTCCTGCTCACAGCCTGGCAAACTGTGAGGTCAGACCAGGTTGCTCAGGTTGTGCCCATTGGGGTCTTGAAAAACTCCAAGAATGGAGGTGGCAAAGGCTCTCTGAGCAATCTGTTCCACTGAGTGATTGTCCACATGGGGAGTATTTTGTCCTTACATCCAATCGAGTCTGTCTTGTTTTAACTTATGCCCCTTGTGTCTCATCCTCCCATAATGCACCACTGTGAAGGGCCTGGCTCTGTCCCTTTTATGACCTCCGCATAGGCACGAGGGGCTGCTGTTAGGTCCCCCTGCAGCTGTGTCTTGTGGTGGCTGAACAAGCCCCAGTCCCTCCACTATTTCACAGGTCACCACATCCAAGACTTCCATTGATTATTATGTCACCAACCAGTTTTTCCTTTTTGGTGAATAGGCGATCCAGCTGAGTGTCACTCTTGCTGTCCCATCCAGTACCTGAATCAAATAGTTATGTCTGAAACTGTCCAGAAATCTTGGCAACTTGCATTTCACCATGTTTTCCTTTCCAGCAGCTGGCAGAGGGTTAAAGTCCCCCATATGAATGAGGATCTGTGATCCAGAGGCTTCCTCAGGTTGTAGAGAGATTTCTTCCACTTCCTTGCCCTGATCAGGCAGTCTGTAACAAACTCCCATCATGGTGCCACCCAGAATGGCCTCTTCTGTGATCCTTATCCACAAACTCTCAAGCAGCCTGTTGTCTGCTTCATACAAGATCTCTGTATATTTTGTCTGCTTCTTCACTGTCGTGGTTTAACCCCAGCTGGCAACTAAGCACCGCACAGCCGCTTGCTCACTCCCCCCTGGTGGGATGGGGGAGAGAATCAGAAGAGTAAAAGTGAGAAAACTTGTGGCTTGAGATAAAGACAGTTTAATAGGTAAAGCAAAAGCCACACATGCCAGCAAAGCAAAACAAGGAATTCATTCACTACTTCCCACGGGCAGGCAGGTGTTCAGCCATCTCCAGGAAAGCAGGGCTCCATCACACGTAATGGTTACTTGGGAAGACAAATGCCATAACTCCAAATGTCCCCCCCTTCCTTCTTCTTCCCCAGCTTTATATACTGAACATGACATCATATGCTATGGAATAGCCCTTTGGCCAGTTTGGATCAACTATCCTGGCTGTGTCCCCTCCCAAGTTCTTCTGCACCTGGCAGAGCACAGGAAGCTGAAAAGTCCTTGACTAGTGCAGGAACACCTAGAATATCTCTGTATTATCAACACTGTTTTCAGCACAAATCCAAAACATAGCCCTGTACCAGCCACTATAAAGAAAATTAACTCTATCTCAGCTGAAACCAGGACATTCACATAAAGGTCAAACCCCCTTATTCAAATCACCCTACACCCTTTGCTTTCCACCCTGCCAAACTTTTCCTTACTTAACTGTGCATTGTGATGTCCCTCCTCCATTGTCCTTAGTTTAAAGCTCTCCTCACCAGGTTGGCCAGCCTGTAGGCAAAGATGTTCCTGTCCCACTTAGATGGATATCATCTCTTCACCAGTAGTCCTCAATCCTCAAAAAAGCTCTCATGGTGGTAAAAGCCAAATACCTGTTGACAGCACCAGCTGTGCAGCCAGATATCGAACTGCAGTATCTATCCTCTTCCCCTCACGCCTTTCCCCTTCATCAGCAGGACTGAGGAGACACCATCTGAACCCCTCGGCCCTTCAGTAACTTTTGATGCTCTCAAGGTCTTTCCTGGCAGTGCTGTTGGTGTTCACATGGGTAAATAGCATGTGGTTGGAGTGCAAAGGGAAGACAAGTCTCAGCAACCTCTCCACAATATCTCTAGACCTGAACAGCTACTAAGCAGCAAATCTCCAGAGACATCAAGTCAGGCTGGCAGACGGGCATCTCTATCCCCCAGAGGAAATAGTTTCCTATTCTCTTCCTTTTCTTCTTTGTGCAGACAGTTGGCTGAGGTTCAGCTGACCCTGACAGGTCTCCCAAAGGGAAGTAATCTTCCTCAATTGTTGCCAGGACACTGTTCCTCTTCTGTGATTGAAGAACCAGAGGAGTAGAACAAGCCTTTGCTGTGGTGCTGAAGATGTATCCAGTCTCAGGCCTTTTCACAAAATCACAGAATGGTTGAGGTTGGAAGGGATGTCTGGAAGCCATCTGCTCCAACCACCCTGCTCAAGCAGACTGTCCAGAGCAGTGTCCAGACAGCTTTTGAATATCTCCAAGGGGGAAGACTCCACAACCTCTCTGGAAAACCTGTGCCAAGGCTCAGTCACCCTCACAGTAAACAAATGTTTCCTGATGTTCCTCATGTTTCTGTTTGTGGCCATTACCTCTGGTGCTGGCACCACTGAAACAGGCTTGGGTCTACCCTCTTTGCACCCTCCCTTCAGGTATTTATACACATTGCTAAGATCCCCCCTGAGCCTTCTCTTCTCCAGACTACTCAGTCCCAGCTCTCTCAGCCTTTCCTCATAGGAGAGATGCTCCAGTCCCTTAATCATCTTTGTGGCCCTTCGTTGTACTCTCTCCTGTGTGCTATCCATGTCTCTCTTGTACTGAGAAGCCCAGAACTGGACACAGAATTCCAGATCTGGCCTTGACAGTGATGGGTCGATGGGAAGTATTACCTGCCTTGACCTGCTGGCAATACTTTGCTTAATACAGCCCAGGATACCACTAGCCTTTTTGGCAGCAAGGGCACATTGCTGGCTCATGTTCAACTTGGTATCCACCAGGACCCCCAGGTCCTTTTCTGCCAAGCTGCTTTGCAGATGGTAGGCCCCCCAGCCTATACTGGTGCATGGGTTGTTTGTCCTCAGGTGCATGACTTTGCACTTCACTTTATCGAACTTCATGAGGTTTCTGTCAGCCCACTTCTCCAACCTGTCAAGGCTCTTTGCAAGTGGAATCTTGCGAGTTTTTGTCAACTGCCCATTTGGGGATTGTCTCCAGCTGTCCATCCTTTGCAACACAGGACATCATAGATTATCGGCATTATAGGTTTTCTGTAAAGACTGTGTCAATCCTCACAGATGGTGCAGTCTGCTCATCTCCTTGCTCAGTTCCTTCACCTGGCAAATCAGTTTTGTGGCCTCCCGTGGTGGGGAAACAATCATCTCCAGACACAACAGAAGCACCAGATCCTCCTTACCTACAGCCTGAGATCTAGGTGGCAGCACCCACCACGTGTGGTCTGCCTGAGTCAAGCTCTCTGATGTACTGGAGTCAACTGTTCCAGCTGGTGTTGGGGACCATGCCATGTGGTGCATCACCAAAATTCCTGTACAGTCTTCAGTAAAGATTGTGGGGACCTTTGAGCCAACTGCTGCAGTGATGTTAGCTGTCTCTACCATCCTTTTTCTCTCCTGATCTCTGTTTGCTGCACTACATGGTTATATATCCACTAAGAAAATGATCAGGATTTACCAGCAATGGTTCATGTTTTCTGTCTGAACTGACAGGAATGAACTACCAGCTGTCTCCAAAGAAGTAGAATATCAGAATACATCTTGGTCTTCCTTGGTTGTCTTTCAGTCAGGCCATTTCCACTACACCTGCTGTCAGAGAACATAGCTGTATTAATTAAGTATTTTTTCTGACTTTGCTCACATGAACATTTTGCACATACAAAAACACACACACAAACACACACACAAATACATGCACAGGCTACCTGTCAGAAGCTAGATGCACTGCCAGTAGTCATCATTTATGTACCTTAGTGCAGATCCATTCCCAGATTCCCCTTTTCTTCTTTTTTCCGTATAAATAACGCCAGCAGTTCCAGATACAACATTCTTGTATCCTCAACTTTCTCATAGTTAGGCTGTAGATACCTGTAATTTTCCCTCCCAGTCAAGGAAGAACTCAGTGACTCTTTCCTTTCCTACCCATTTCTCCTTCCTTGTGAGCTATCTTCAGCAAGTACACTCTTCCTTCATTCTCCAAGTTCCCAGCAAACTCTTACCTCCCTTTGATCTCTTTACTTGCCTTTGGCCATGGCTGTCAGCACAGAAGTAAATACAAGAAAGCAAATTCAGTCACACTCATGGGAAGAACTATAACTCTTTTTCTCCAAAGTTCATGGTAAATCCACAGGTTTAGTTCTCCATTCTGGGGCAGGAGGGCGGGGAGGAAGGAAAAAAAAAAACGGAAGAAGAAAAAGAAAAAGAAAAAAAAAGAAAAAGAAAAAAAGGAAAGGAAAGGAAAGGAAAGGAAAAAAAGGGGGGGAGAGAATCAAGCAGAAATTTTCACTGAGAATAGAATAGAAACATTTTCCTGACATTTGTTTTTCATAGGAAATGTAGCAGGCTCAATCCAGCCAGCTATAGTATGAGTACAACGATGTACAGTATGATTACAACAGTGCGGCACAATGACAAATTGTATATTTATATTGTATATGTTTGTGGGCTTCTCTGAATTTGATTAACTTTTTCCAATTTTCTACAACATGAACTTTTATCACCGGTTAAAGATTTGTTGCAAATGATTAGGTCTTCATAGTGGTGATCAGCTTCATCTCTTTCTGGAGTTCTTCACTGAGTGTGGGCAAGATCCCTTGCATCACAGAAAGCAGATCTACATCCAAAATCTCTTATTGTGAGAGATAGACTGACTTGCAGCTGCAGTAGTGTGGATGGCAAACAGGTGGTGATATTCTGAAGAGTCTGACTTATTTTATGACTTAGAAACATGTCACTGAACAAACACATGTCATGGTAATGTCACTGCAAGACCTGTGTAAATAAAAGGCAGACTGCAATACATCACTTTTTATTAATGTATGTAATTATCTTAATACAGTAAGAGTAAATATAGTAAAGATGTTTTAAGATGGCATTGTAGACAATTGATTTTAAAAGATTACAGCACATTAACAAGTGATGAAAATATAAAATATTGCAAATCAATATTTTTTAGAAGTTTTAGGAGTCAGACATAATCATACTTTGATAACTGATGTTATTATACAAGATACGACTAGGCAGATGGCATTTTATGGTAAGTCCAAAACTTCCTGAGAGCTAACCTTTTTTGTAGTTCAAGTTCTGTTCATGCTATCCTTTAAGTCCTGCAATTAAGTAGTGATTCCCAGAAGTAGTGCCTTTTTAAGGCAGCACTTTTGAGAATGATTTTATAGAAGAGAGCAGATCAGCATTTTCAGTCTAAAAAAATGTTATTTCCAGAATTACTGTGTACTGAAAGCATCACTTACAGGAATTGTTAAAGAAAGGTACAGCTTTGCTCCCTCATGTAGACAAACTCCCAACTAACGAAATTACCAATATACCTGTGGCTCAATATATGCCTGGATAGCCTAAGGTTAATTAATTGCTTTGGATGAATCAGAATTTAGTATGTAACACAAGCACTGGATTCGCCCCTGGGGAAAAAAAAGGAAGAAAAAAAAAGTAGCTTTCTTAAAAGCAATATATCTTGAAATCTGTAGCTGTCAAATTAACTATCCAAATTACCAGTAGAGAAAAGTTCATAAATCCTTTCTAGTTAGATTTATCTTTGGGTTTCTTTCTTGGGTTTGTTTGTCTACAGGATGATGATGATTATCTTAAAGGTAAGATCTTCCTCTTTATTTTTAAAGTATTTGAAAAGATACAATTCTTCATATATTTATATGCTTTTTTAAGTGTATCTGTGTAACTCTCAGATAGGGATACAACTCTGATATTAATTAGGGAGCTGAGAGAGATGCTGTAACTGAACGATCAATCACATTTCCATACAGAGTATCTGAAGTATGTCCTGACTACAGATTACACAAAAGCACAATTCTTCTGTGTACAAAATGGAGTGGGAAGGGAATGAGGAATGATCTTATAGATTCAGAAGACCTATACTGCATAGCCACTGGTGCTGTGGGCCCACTAGAAATATAGGTTGCCAGTTGTCACTACAGTGAAACAAGCAGGTAGTGGAAGAGGACGCAAAAACTAATGGAAGACAGACATTAAATATGGACAGAGACATTAAGTACAGGGAACCATATTTCTTAAAAAAAGTTGGCCAAGAAATATTTCTCTGCATAATGTGACTGTTAGTTTCAAGCCTTTTCCACAGTTCGTGCTCAAGAATACTAGATGACAGAATAAAAAAATGCCATGGAGACAGACTAGGGAAGCTGAGGGGAAAATGGTTTTAAATGCAACCTATCTTTGAAGCACTTATCTTTGAACTGATCTCTCTGGACCTATTCTTCTCATTAGGCAGGAGTAAGATGGCTAAGCAGCAGCACTCATTAAAGAAGCATGAGATTCCCCAGGGCTATAGCATCAAGCCCGAAGTAAAAAATGTCTTAATAATCTCTTTTCATCTCTGTATTTCACTCTGTCTTCTTTGCTTGCTCTCCTTTCACCTATCACAACTACACAATTACCAGGTGAAAACTTTCTAAATCCTGGATTCAAAAACTTAACATGATATATTTTTTAAACAGTGGAAGCCCCCATATTTCTGCAATCTTTTGGATACTTTAGGTGGAAGGATAACAGAAACACCAAAAAGATATGCACTATCTATTTTAATACTAGATCTGTTTCATGCTGATTGTGTCTATACTGCAAGGTGAGGGTTGTGATCTCCTATTCCCTAGGTGCTTAACTACATCCTGACCTCCCACTAGGAATAGGTCTGGGTTCTTACTCATGTGCCTCTGAAAAAAATAATCCTGATGGCTGGTTAGGAAGGAACCACAATAGCTGCAATAGATGTCCTGGTCTGGATGCTTAAGAGGGGGACATCAGTGTGGGATTCACAGAATATAACAACCGACAACTAGGACATAGCAAAGGTACATACATCCTTAAAGAATAACACAAAGCTATGTGAAACAGCACACTTGTCTTCTAGCATGCCTGCTTAAGAGGGCTGGTGGATTCAACACTCCCTTCTCACTGTTTCATAGCTAGGAGACAAAAGGGGAGAGAAGCTTTAATTGGTTTATGGATCTCCTCTCTCTCTTCTGCATATTTAGTAAAAAAAGTTCTCTACAATTCCTCCAGTGTGCCAGCTAGCATGACTTCACAAGGATAAAGCAAGCACTACAGTCCTGTGGGATATCATCACAGCAGACATTAGTGACTGTTTCCCTAGAGATTGGACTGAGTTCCAAATTAATTCACCTAAATTTAGTTTCTTACGTATGTGGTGGGTGTCTAAAATTCCACAACTGTCAATAGATTTAACTACTGACTAAGGCCTCATCCACTTGCCTGAATATAGGAATCCAGTGTCATTTTAGAGCCTGTGTGATATTATTCCTGGCCTCCAGACTCCTGAATGACACAGATCTTCTGTAAGTCATATGTCATTTTCACTCATCCTGAACAGATGTATAAGGTGACCTAGGGCATTTCAGGATTGTTTGGTTTGGAGTGAATAAATCCATCTCTGGATTTCTGCTGATTTAGTACAAGTTTAGACACTTTCCCCCTAACACCTAAACACGTACCCTGAGATGTATGACCTGAATCCCACCCCAGGAAGTAGATTTGGCAGGGTTTAGATTTTTAAACATAATTGTCTAGTGCTGCTTGAGACACCTCAGACTGAGATAGCCATGTAACTGGCAGATATGACACAGGGCTATCACACAGCCAGAAGGGTTTTTTTGAGCAGCCACTGGAAGCAAGACCTATAGAACCTAACATGACTCTAGATACATAAGCATGGACAACTGAATCCTGCTAATTATTACTTCCAGGTCACATCAAAGTCATTGCCCTATTCTACTCATGGGCAGAGTGCGGATCCATCGTGCAAGGGAACATTCTTATTATCTTTGCTTTGTCCAAAAAGTGAAGACTCAATCTTTATTTTAAGGGATGAGTCTCATTTCATTCACTTGTCCGATGATTGTACTTGATTGAATCTCTAAAAAAGTTATGGTTTTCATTAAAAAAAATAGCATTTTTACCTATTATATATATACATGTATGTTTACATATATAAAAATTTCAAGTAGATCAATAAAGAGAATACAAGAAATAAAACTTCTGGATGTATCTACACTGATAAAGAGGGCAACTTCAGCTATTTCCTTCCAAGACAGTATAAGGTGTACTTCTGAGGCAAGTTAGTTCCAGGGAACACTACCATAAAACAACGTGAATGAGACTGCACCAGGTTTAGCTCCAAGAACCCTACGGAGTCCGTCACCATTACTCACCGCTACCCATATTTTTCACATCTTTAAATGGAATTACTTTATCATGGATAAAATGCAGAAGATAAATTCAAAATGTATTTCTACATACTAATTGTATACACCCAACGATGCTGTACCTAAAGAAGTAAGTTTTCAAATGTGTGGGTTTTTTGCATCATATGATATCTTCAGTATCATAAATTCCACACATTGAATGGGGCACAGTATTTTTAGTCTGCTGGAAGATAAAGTAATAATGATCCCAGTGTATGTTTTTAAGTTTTTTTTTTTATTTGTTAGCCTCAGATCCTTATGTGGATCATGAGTATGACAATGACATAAGGTAACAATATCAAATAAGCTTTGATACATGGTTTTAAAATAAGAAGGTTTTAAAAATCAAATCATTTTTTCCTGAATTAAAAAAGATAGCAGCGGTTGCCATTAGTCTTATTCATGGGGGAATCATCAAATGTAGGACATTACGTAAATAGAGTGCATACTAAAAAAATATTCTACAGTGCTTCTAGAAAGTTTTGCAACTGGACATAAATTGGAAAAACAATTAAAAAATGGTGAGAGGGCTGCAATAACAAAATTGAACTGTAGTAGTAACTTTAGCAGATTATTTGACTGACAGCAGATGATTTTTTTTCTCATGATTCATCTACTGTCTTGCTTGTGCACATCTGTATGACAAGATCTTTATGCACTACCATAGAAATTACCTCTTTCACTTGGGAAAGCAATTAAACAGATACAATTATTTTTCTTTTTCTTTATGATTACTTATGTCTCAAGTTAAATATCAACATATGTGTGTTAATTTACTACTACACAACTAGAAGTAGTAATACTTGCTCAACTGGTTATTGGGAAGACAAAACTGAAATGTATTAAGAATATTGAAATGATGCAAAAAGTTTGTACAGTCAAATTCTGTGAACTTCAGCATTATATAACCACTTCAACAAACAATACTACTTATAACTTTGGGAGAAATCACTCTATGTAAGATGAAAGAAAAGTGATAATTAAGACTTTATCCAGCTAATTACTCCAAAGATAGATTGCATAAAACAGAAATTGAGAAGTTATGCTTCTACTACAGGGTTATAGCACTATTTGTATCCCTCTTCCTCATCTTCCAAAATTAGAGTTGTCTTTTTTATCAATTGCAACAGAAATAAAGGACATTGAGTCACATTACCATCACTTTGATCAAAAGAAACTCAGGATATTTTTTGGCTATTAGACATTGCTTTTGTACAGTAGGTAATTGTCTTGTACATTAGGTAAGAAATTTTTAGTGATCATGACAATGATGCCTAAGTTATAATAAAAAGATAGTTTCAGTTCCTGAATATTTAATTCACATTTTAAATACCAGAATTCACATTTTGCTTTTAGGAAATAAGTTTTCCCTAACCCATGCAAGTCTTTTGTCTCCTGAAGAGTTTGGCAGATGGAAACCGATTTCTCAGGAAACCATGTTGAATGACTAAAACTTGAGAAGAAGCTACATATAGACTGCATGATGAATAATCTATCTCTCTATCTCAAGATTTAATAAAATGTGTATGCATGATTTAGAAGATATTTGCAAGAAAATGTTCTACTACAATATGATGAAAACTGAGCTATCTTAATTTCTTAAAATACATAAAATTTATTATGTGCACTGCTACTGGTAGTGCAAAATTATAGCCTGTTTGCATATGTAAAAAACTTAGATATATTGCAGAAAACTTAAAAATATCAATTCTGTGAAGTCTGAGTTTCAAGCTGAAGTTAAATCCAGTTCTGGAGATTGAGTAGCATATGTAGTGATTAAAAAAAAGAACTATATATATATATGTAAATACATTAAAAGTGTTATCAAATGTGATTTTGTGATAATTATATTTCTGAAGGAGGGAAGAAAGCATATTGAAAAAGAATGTATGTTATTCTAAAAGAAGTGTTTCCTTTTTAAAAGCTTCTTGAAAAAATTCTGTCTTAATTTTCCAGGTGAATATTCCGTGTTCCTCTTAAAACCCTTCTTCTTCAGGAAGTGCCACTCTACGCTGCAATATATATTTAGAACTTCTGGTAAAGCCACTGCTTTCATTTCTATTTTTCCATATGAGTTTATTCTTTTTTATGATTATTATTTTTTAATGTGTGTTTATCTTAACTCCTCGCATTGTTTCTGACGTCATAATAAATCCTAATTTAAATATTAATCAAATTTTAAAGACATTATCTTTATTTTTAACTATCTTTGTTTTAAAATTGAAGACAACAATGTTACAAGGTTTTGACATATGCACCAGAAACATCAGAATATGGTAGGGCTGGATATTTAATTTAGAAATGGTGGTTCAAACATAAATCATTACTAAAAGGGTTTGTCCACACATAAGGCCATGAAATGCACTTGGGATAGATAGAATAGAGGGCAGAAAACGAGTTAAGTAGTCACACATCTTCTGGTAAAATTATTTCCCTGTCCCTGAGCAGATGAGTTTCTCTGTGTTATAGGCAATGAATATAGTTTTAGCTCATCATTCTGTAAATTTTATTAAACTTTCAGATCATAATTCCTGAAATCCTAACATACTAAAGATGAGAAAATAATTGGAAGTTCACTAATGTTTAAATGACAGCAGAATTTCATTGAAAAAAATTGAAAAAATAAAAGGAAAGGAATTTAGAAACTTGTTTTTGTAAAATAGAATTCATTTTTTAACATAATATTCACTTAATGTTATTACATTTTCTGATTGTTTTTGTTCTATATTTCATATGTTTTATATAAAGGAGATGACATTTCAACCCATGCACCAGTGTATGCTGGGGAGCCTACCATCTGGAAGGCAACCTGGCAGAAAAGCACCTGGGGGTCTTGGTGGACACTAAGTTGAACATCAGCCACCAATGTGCCCTTGCTGCCAAAAAGGCTAGTGGTGGCTGGGCTGCATTAAGCAAAGTATTGCCAGCAGGTCAAAGGAGGTGAACCTCCCCATCTACCCACCACTATCGAGGCTGCACCTGGAGTCCTGTGTCCAGCTCTGGGGTCCTCAGTACAAGAGAGACATGGACATACTGGAGAGACTCCAAAGAAGAGCCACAAAGATGATTAAGGGAGTGGGGTATCTCTCCTATGACAAAAGGTTGAGAGAGCTGGGACTACGTAGTCTAGAGAAGAGAAGGCTCGGGGGGATCTTAGCGATGTGTATAAATACCTGAAGGGAGGGTGCAAAGAGGGTAGAGCCAGGCTCTTTTCAGTGGTGTCCAGTGACAGAAGAAGAGGCAATGGGCACAAACAGAAAAACAGGAGGTTCCCTCTGAACATCAGGAAATATTTTTTTACTGTGAGGGTGACTGAGCAATGGCACAGGCTTCCCAGAGAGGCTGTGGAGTCTTCCCCCTTGGAGATATTCAGAAGCTGTCTGTATGGTCATTACCATACAATTTTACAGTACTATTGTATGAAAAATAGAGTAAAATTAAACAAAACTAATTGCATGAATGGGATTCTTATGTCTCATCACAGCTGTCACTCTCTCCCAGCTGATTGCCCAAACTGCTAGAATCAGACTGTCCTTTCTACTCTCTGCTTCTTGCACTCCTGGCTGACCACAACACAGCCTCAGGAGGAGGGACACAGTGATTTTGAGATGCTTCTTAGTTGGTGGGGACCCCAGCCATCAAGGGCTACAGCATGGGCACAGTGTGCACCTGTTGCAGTGCGTACTTCTCGCTCTGGTGGGTGGGGAGGCTGGGCTTGGTGCTAGTGTGGGTACGATCTGCAGTTTGAGCAAGAAAAAAAAAATTCAGAAAGATTTTACTGGGTATTTTAAAGTTTTGATGGGAATGCAGTATACTAGTGTCAAGGCAAAAACTGGTCCTGGATGCATTGCTTTCCTTTTTATCTGAATGCCTTGAAACCTAGTCTATAGAGCACTTTCCCAAAACGTGGGAGATAAGATCTTTATTGCCTCTAGGTTGAGAGTTTTATTTCCTCAGAGTTAATACCAGAAATCAAGTCTTCCACATCCAAAATAAATGCTTTAATCATCAAACTTCAAATCATAAGAAAGATATCATTCTGTCATCATTATGCTCACTTCCCCAGGCAAGCATTTGAGAGTCTGTGTGGACAGTGGCAAGAGCTAAGGTAAGAGAGAAGGGAGGTAGCTATCAACTATAGATGTCTGCACATTAAATAATACTGGACATTAAGCAATATTTGAATTCCTACATGGGCATTAAACCAATATTGGAGGTGGACATCACCTTATCTAATTTTAGGCATCTTCAAAGTAGATCTATGTCTGACATACTCATCTGTACAGCCAAGACAGACATCTAGAAATTTTAGAAATCCTTTTGATTGACCTGTTTTTTATATCTTCTCTTGCTTTATAATTGATTCATCCTTCCACATATAACAGCTACATCTCCACTGCTGATAAAGGCAGATGTAAGTGAACTTAGGTACATTGCATCTCCAGTGCTAGAATGTTTTTTACCATTGTTAGAGGCACAAGCTTTTATCATTATTAGAGGCACAAGCTTTCTGAGACAGAACAACTAGGCAGCTTTAGTAAATCTTGAAAAAAAAAAACCTGGACAGAATCCATAATTAAGAAAAAAAAAAAAATCAAGTTGATTGAGCAAGGTACAGGGAAGAAAAAGGAAATGTTAGAATTCTTACAAAATTCTGAAGAACAGTCAAGGAAATGGAAGTGTGTGGGATGGGGGGACTGGTAATTTATTTGTTTTGACAATGTGTATGTCTCTTTTGTGAACTGTCAACAGGTAATGTAATCTTGTTTCAGTAATTCTCTGGGAAATGTGTATAATATATGTTTTACCTAATACACTTCTGTGAAAGGCTAAGTTATACTAAGCAGAAGCATATGTGTAGTTAAGGTAGGTACATGACATCTTTGGCTGTTAAACTGCAAGCTGTATATTTAAGATTTTTCTAGAAAACAAGTCAAAACCAGAAACACAATCTGGACCTGACTCAGA
Source organism: Mycteria americana (assembly GCF_035582795.1). NCBI lineage: Eukaryota > Metazoa > Chordata > Aves > Ciconiiformes > Ciconiidae > Mycteria > Mycteria americana. The sequence goes on along the minus strand of NC_134365.1, from coordinate 171,417,851 downwards.
TGGCCTGAGAACACATAAACCATGAACCACAATCCAACCAAATAATACAGACAGGTGACCAAAGAAGTAAAACCAGTTAGATCAGAATTTTAGCAAGTACAATTTAAACACACTGGGTTGGGTTTTTTTGCCTTTAGAACTTAAGGAGGATTTTTTACCTTTCTGTCTAATTTAATTAATAAAAGCCTATTAGTTCAGAAGCTATGAGAAAGAGAAACACACAAAATCATGTGATAAGAAGCGGTTGAAGAAAAGTGTCCACACAATTAATTAATGGCCTCCACACATTCTAGTATTTACATCTATCTTCAGAATTGTTCCTTGGGCTTGATCCCACAGAATTCACATGCAGAACAGCATGTGCATTAACAAGGGTAATTTAAAGCCCTGGAAGAACACAGGAATTGATATTAATGAGAACCCTGCTGGAAGTCACTGCTGAGAGCCTTAGAAAAGGTAAGGCCTCTAAGAGGAACAAGAACCCAAACAACCTATTAACATGAGAAAGCTTTTTCTTTTTCTTTCTTTCTTCTTTTTTTTTTTTTCCTTTTTCTGTGTGTGTGTTCCACTTGTACATACTTTGAATAGTTGCAATAAAGGAAAGGAACAGCTACTCAGCTTTAAACGGAAAATCCAGTGCCTAGCATTTAAACTTACCTGAGCCCTTACTTTTGCTCCACTCTCAGTAATGTTGAGGTCAGCAACCTTGTATCATCTGTTGTTTGTCATGAAAGATCATGTGGAATGAGGATTTTTATTACCATATTCAAAATCACCTGGTTCTGAATCTATCAGAAGACACAGCCTGTCATAGTTCCACCAGCCTCAACAGAGCTCTAACTACTGAATGCTCTGAATGCCTGCTCTGACAGCTAAATACCTGCAACTGAGGTTGCTATACTCAAAATCTTGCTGTAAGCCAAACAGAACACACCATATATAGAGACAAGAAAGTATGGTTAGGCTAATTAATGTTTTAACAGTCTTATACCTAGACTGTTACTGACTACCTAGACTAATACCAAATGACCTAATTAATGCAGAAAAGTCTAATTTATGATGCAATTAAAAATGTTCTACATAGGTATAACAGTATCTTCTGCTTTTTGTTGGTGTTATGTTCATCAAAATGTTCCTCTTGATCCTAAAGCTGCTGCTTCAAACTTCCTCAAGAACAGGTACAGGAAGGGGAGGTTATGATGAGTTGTCATCATGTTACCTAGATTGGTCAGACTTTTATCATATGTAGTATCCCCAGACCAAAAGCTGCGGACAAATCAGGACTACATTAAAAACCTATGGACTTTTACCACCAATAGCAAAAATCTTATCTACCTGGCTAAAAGCTTTCATTAGATTTCTAACAGCAGTAGTCTACTCAGCAACCAAAACCAGCAGAGTCAGTGTAATTGGTAAGATGAAGTCATTAGAAACAGTATAGTTTCAAGTGATTTCCTTCACACTGAACCTCAGAATGGAGTGACTTCTTGTACTCTATAACTTCAGCTGTTTTAAATACTTATTTATGTGCATACGTGTGTGTAGGTATATTCATAAAATACTATTTCAGGTTACAGAAACATTTAATTACACCATATTTATTCTTGTAAGAGATAACATATTAAAAAGAAATTTTTGTATACGTAACATGTTGAAGTCCTTGCTAGAAGTGGTGCATTCTTATCCTTCTCAGAATTCACATATGAACAGAAATAACTTGATGTACAGTTCTGAGAAAATCCATATACAATAGCTGACACAGAAGTAAGAAAATCCATAACCTATTGTCTCATTATCACAGAACTCCAGTAATAATTTCAATCATTAGATGTGGGGAATCAGACCTTTAAATTACATTAAAGTACATTTTAGATTTGCAGAAACTTAAACAATTGTATATCGTCACAGGGGAAAACTGCTCAGCTTGCACAGCTTAAATCAAATCAGGATCAAAGTGGTTTATTCATTTATTATAACAACATTCAATTAACCAACAATCAGTGAACTGTACATTCAGGATCAATATTAACATCACAACAGATAAACTACAATGCTAGCTACTCACAAAATGCAAATGTACACCTACAGATTTCAAACACCCTTCTATGACTAATCTCAATTTCTAAACTTGCCTTCCTCCCACACACATAGTCATGTCGAGATGCACTCCTAACCCAGCAAATGTGGGTTACAAGCACAAAACCCATCTTCTGGGTGTGCAGGTTGCCCTGTTCACACGCACCTCCTGTGTTTAGAAACAACTTTCATGTTTGCCCTGTGGCTCCCAAGAATCCACTATTGAGCAAGCTGGTGAGAAAGACCCCCCATGAAGTCAATACACACATCCAAGATGTGAGTACCCATTTGTGGTACCCTGCAAGGAAATGTAGACTGCTCACAGTGGAGGATGCTCTGTCAAGCCTAGACAGAGGTCATGATGCTACAAGGAGAATTCTGGCAGTGCCAAACCAGATGTGGGTGCCACTCTGACCAATTTCCCACTTCATGGTCCCATCCCACAATCACGAATCTCCATGCTTCTTTTATACTTCTTTTCAAGTTGACTCCCTGACTTCCCCAAAAGTGTCTCAGTAATGTTCTGGTTACTCTTTAATTTGGTTTAACATCACCTTAAGCAAACTTTGTGCTTGCTAATTTCTTTGTAGTTTTATAAGTTAATGGGCAATCACTGCCTTAGACTGGGCAGTTTTGGGTATTGTGCCCACACACACTGTTTACACTCCCATTTCTATCTTATCAGCTATTTTTACCCATGTGATATTACCTAGAGGGAGTTGTGTAGACTCCCCTGTAGCACACAGTAAACATGTGCCTGACAACTGATAATAAAAGATATGATTCTCCATTCCTTTCAGGCTCATGGCTTATTAGATAGAGGTGCTAAACTTTGTATTCTTACAGAGAATAAATCAATATCAACTATAGCAATTATTGAAAACACCCCCCTCCCCCAGTTAAGCTAACCCTCACATTCATTGCCAATATCCAGCCAGCTTTACTGTGAAATTTCTTCTGTCCTTCAATTCACCACACTATTGTCTTTTATAAGTCTAAATTAAAAGGAAGTAGATAAGGTGAGGGTCATGACCAGCCTTTGGTCACTGATTTGTGTTCAAAAGGCAAAACAAAAAAACCCACAAAAAACCACATACACACATACACAAAAACAAAAAAAATCCAAAAAAACTCTCTCCTTAAAAACAAGACTAACTTCCTTAAAAACAAGACTAACGGACAGAATGGTAGAGTAGAGCAGATAGTATGTACAACTGGCTAATCATGTGATGGCTTGTGTATTTTATCAATAAATGGATTTTGCATAAGGCTTTTCTTACATTTGGGAAGCTCAGGGAGAATTTCTGCTCCTCAGAATGCCAACTGCTTAAATGAAATGCTCTATTCCAAAAACTAAAGTTCTTCCAGATGAAATTGAGAACATTCATCAATAGGTTAAAGAAAAAAACAAACCCAGAAAACAATGGTTGCAATTATTGCATAACCCACAAAACAAGATTCTGAAATTTCAGTTATATGTATATTTTTAAAAAGCATAACATGCTAAAGGATGAAAATGCACCACCATAATTATTTTAAGAACACTTTGATTTAAGACTACAAACACTAAGTGCTTTAATAATCATTGTTTTACATGATATCAGTATTTATGTTTACTGACGTGCTCACATGTTCCCTAGGTCTCAACTAACCTTTAATTTTCCAAGAATTAATTGCATTATCTTTTTAAATTTCCGAGGGTTTTCTTCCTTAAATGAAGTATTTATGTATTCAACTTCTGTTGTGATCACTGTTTGCAGTTGTGGGTTTTGTTAGTTTTTTTTATTCTCTCTGGTAATCTAATTACGATTATTAGATATGTTAGTAATTAATAACCTCACTTTTTAAAAAATCATAGTTGTTCAGATACAGCTTGGGTATCAGAGCTTAATGAATTCTCAATATGTATAAAATTTGAGGCATGTGTTCTTTCAAATAAAAGATTATTTTCTACTTGAGGAAACAGAAAGATTGATAATGCAGCTATATTTCATGAAGGATTTATGTTTTGAATTCTTTTAACTCATAATCACTTGCAAATTCTCAGAAAGCTCATCTTGTCCTCAAAGAAAAGACCTAGATATATCTCTAGGCATTAAGATGTCTAATTTAAGACATTGTCTTATTCAGAACAGACAGTTCATGTAGCAAAATAGCCACCTCAGGACAGGAATTAACATCTTTGGAATAGTTGAATTGTTCCTTGAAAGAACCTATCCTCTTCCATTATATTGGAAGCTTAGATGAAGCGGCTGTTAGTGAAGTGCCTCAAGTTAGGTAAGATGTATCTCATACTAGGGTTCATGGAACAAGGTTAAACAGTATATAATTTTTATCACCTTTGTAGAGCTGTTGGTTAAAATGATGGTATGAACTTCATGATCAAACCCAGGAAAAAATTAAAAACAGGACCACTTATTTCATCCAAAAGGTTTAGGCATCTCTGAACTACTACATGCGGTCTTCAGTCTTTGAAAAACTGTGGATACTTGTGAATGTTGGTCCACCCTTGGCTGCGCTGGCTCTACCTTATCCTTGAGCCCCCAAAACTAAGCCTGTGGAGAAGGCCGGACATAGAATGCTCTCAGAACCCTTCCACTGATTACCCTTGAAGATACCTATACGCATATGTGCAGCTCTGTCTCATTTGGCATTAATTGTTACTCTTTTTTTGAGACGGTCTCTTTGACAGCTAGATTCATTTTGAAAAGACTGGCCTTAAAGACTTCTTTATATCAGTAAAAATTGCCATTTTCATGATTTGCACATCACGAAACACAACAGGATGCTCAGAAGAGTCTGATGCAGTAGTTCTTAAAAACACTGGATAATTCTGAAATCAAGAGCAACTATATGAAACCATCAACCATAAAATGGTTCACTGTCCATCATACCTTATAGGATACATCCTGATTCTCTTACAGCTTATGCAAATGACTTCAAAAATGGTAAATGAAGTTTCTGTATTTGACTGCAACTATTCATGAAGTGAAAAGCAAATTAGAGATGTTTATTGCATCTTACTCCACATTTCAAAATTAATCTAAATGAAATCTTCTTCCATTGTTCCCTTGTTGACCATCAAAATTTTGTTTGGTAGTCAAAGTAGTTGTTTGGTATCTCATATGATTTATGCTTGCCAATGTCTGTACTTGGAAAGTTAGAGGCAGCATAGAGTTCTTTCTCACATACACAGCTTTCAGGGTAAAAAATACCTGAAGATTAAATAACTGCTATTTAATTTATTTACAATCCTCTATTCTCTGTGGTTATATTTCACTCATATTGCTGAAGTGTTATTCAACATTAAAATAAAAACTCTCAGCAACAACAATAACATAATGTCACTGCACACTGTGTTTGAATACCAGCTCTTTTGTATCTGGTCAACATAGCTTTCTGGCTTCCAAGGCTCCTGTTCATTTATTAGTGAAATGACTTAGAAGTTTCTTTTTTTTCTCTTTTTTTCTTTAGCTAAATAATAAGAACACAGGGATAATGCAACAGTTTTCTAAGCAGTTCTTAGGAAATCATCTCTTATTGATGAAAAGAGAAAGAATCCCAACTGTGATTGCTATAAATTCTGCAATGAATTTACATGTCTATTTAGCACAGTTGACTTAGCTATATCATAGGAGCTCTTTCAAAAAAGATTGTATTGGTCTAAGCCAGTGTTTTCATGGTTTAAACCTTGTAGGCAGGCAAACAACACACAGCCATTCACTCACTCTCCTCCAGCGGGATGGGGAAGAGACTTAGAAGGGTAAAAGTACAAAAATCCATGGGTTGGGATAAAAACAGTTTAAAAGGGAAAGGCAAAGCTGAACGTGCAAGCAAAGAAAAATACAGAATTAATTCACTACTTCCCTTCAGGAGGCAGGTGTTCAGCCATCTCCAGGAAAACAGGGCTTCATCATGCATATCAGCTACTTGGGAAGATAAAGGCCATGACTGTGAATGTTACACCCTTCCTCCTTCTTTCCCCCAGCTTTTATTGCTGAGTCCAATGTCATATGGTGTGGAATATCCTTGTGGTCAGTTGAGGTCAGCTGTCCCAGCTGTGTCCCCTCCCAACTTCTTGAGCACCCCCAGCCTACTTGCTGGTGGGGCAGCGTGGGAAAAAAAAATGAAAAGGCCTTGACGCTGTGCAAGCACTGCTCAGCAATAGCTAAAATAGCAGTGTATCATCAACACTGTTTTTGATCACAAATCCAAATCCAAAACATAGCATCATAGAAGCTACTATGAGGAAAACTAACTCTATCGCAGCCAAAACCAGTACAGCCAGTTACAATACTTACATGCATTAGTGGCATTAAAAGATGACTCTCATTATGTGTCATGCCATCCTGCTTACATTGGCAGGGAAAGAGTGACTGCTTCACAGATACAAACAGAAGTGTATTTATTAAAAGCTGCAGTCATCCAAAGACAAACAGATGGCTGCTATTCAAGCACAGCAAGGCAGTGATTATACACATCTGTACAATAGCAATAAACTCTAATATATCCGGAAGCACTTAGCTGCTATTTTAGAATAAAGAAAAGTTACTCAGAACAGCTTTCATTTTATTATTTGGTCAATTTTACATAGAAGTTGTAACTATGCATAAATGGTTTTCATAAGAGTGAACACACTAGTCTTCAATGATTGCATACTGTGTGTGGGAAAATGTATCTGCAGCTCACACAGAAGAATATCACAATTACTTTCTGCCACAACCCACCCATTTTTTCTGATTTGCTGTTAACAGGAATTTGTGTCAAGATCACTTTGCACAGTTCTTTCTTAGATCTTCTCTGGACTGACCTGCCAAAAAGGTTAGCCCAAAATCACATGTCATATGGTAGACTGAAAATATACATAGGAGATAAAAACTGAAAGCCCTTGCCTCAAGACTAATGCTTTCTTGTGAGCTTTCAACTTCGGCGGGAGTGTTGATCTACCTGAGGGTAGGAAGGCTCTACTGAGGGATCTGGACAGGCTGGATTGAAGGACCAAGGCCAATTCTATGAGGTTCAACAAGGCCAAGTGCCGAGTCCTGCACTTTGGTCACAACAACTCCATGCAATGCTACAGGCTTGGGGAAGAGTGGCTGGAAAGCTGCCCAGAGGAAAAGGACCTGGGGGTATTGGTTGACAGCCGCCTGAATATGAGCTGGCAGGATGTCCAGGTGGCCAAGAAGGCCAACAGCATTGTGGCTTGTATCAGAAATAGTGTGGCCAGCAGGACTAGGGAAGTGATTGTGCCCCTGTACTCGGCACTGGTGAAGCCACACCTCGAATACTGTGTTCGGTTTTGGGCCCCTCACTACAGAAAGACATTGAGGTGCTGGAGCATGTCCAAAGAAGGGAAATGAAGCTGGTGAAGGGTCTAGAGCACAAGTCTTATGAGGAATAGCTGAGGGAACTGGGGTTTTTAGTCTGGAGAAAAGGAGGCTGAGGAGAGACCTTATGGCTCTCTACAATTACCTGAAAGGAGGTTGTAGCGAGGGGGGTGTCTGTCTCTTTTCCCAAGTGACTAGCGATAGGATGAGAGGAAATGCCTCAAGTTGTGCCAGGGGAGGTTTAGATTGGTTATTAAGAAAAATTTCTTCACCGAAAGGGTAGTCAAGCATTGGAAGAGGCTGCCCAGGGAAGTGGTTGACTTACCGTCTCTGGAGCTATTTAAAACACGTGTAGATGTGGTGCTTAGGGACATCGTTTAGTACTGGACTTGGTAGTGCTAGGTTAACGGTTGGACATGATCTTAAAGGTCTTTTCCAACCTAAATGATTCTATGATTCTATGTACTGGCATCTATATCTACTACTGAACTTGAGTTTCACAGTTCATAGTACAGAAACAAAAGTTCAGCCATCTGGACAGCTATGTTGATAGGTTATAATATCCAACTACGTTCCTGCATAGCTTTTCCAATCAGCCTTTAAACAACTAAATTCTCTCTCTAGAACTAAAATCTATTGGTAACGGATTGTTGTTAATGTAAATTATTATTCTTTGCCTAACTAACTTCATTTTCATTGACACCCAACTGGCTTTTATGGTCCAATCAAGCAAGATGTTATCTACTCCCAGATTTTGACTTATATCCAAAAG